>NW_018244437.1:0-3015 GCF_001263595.1 Phalaenopsis equestris | reverse complement strand
CAAAAGTTTAAGCTCAGGAGAAACTCTTTTAAAGAATTTGAGAGAGATTTCAAAACAAAAACAAAAAAAATTAATAAAACTTTAATATAATAGCCTTTTTTTGGAAAAGTACAACAGATAAACCAAAATAATAAATAAATTCAATGAAGTAAAAACTTAATAACACTCTTTAAAATCAAATTAAGCAAAAAATTTTAACAAAAATATTTAAAATCATAACTAAAATAAAAAATTTGACCAAAACACTTTTGAAAACTAAAAAATATTCTTAAAACAAACCTTTTTCATCAAATTATATAAATATAGACATTCAATAATATTATACATACATACACACATGAACATATATATGTTAGCATATGTTCAACAAATATATAAATACTTAACATACAGATTCATATCCATATTTAAAAATAGTTTTTACATTCATACATAATTAACACATATACATATGTTAGTAAATAACACATTCTTTTCTTCTTTTAATATTAATTTTAAATTTTATGAAATATTAATGGGTTGATTAGATTATTGATTGATTGATTAAATTATTAATAGATTTTATTATTAAATAAAGTTATTAGATGGCTAATTGGTATTATTAATTAAGTTAGGTTATATACAAATATATTAATGAAATTATTTGTTGGTTGGTTGATATTATAAATAAATTAAGTAAAGTATTAATTATTTTATTGAAAGTATTATTATGTAAATTAATATATTAACTTGCTAATTAAATTTATTAATATGCTAATTTTTTTTATTGATAAATTAGTTTGAATAATTAGGTGATTATTAAGTTGATTAGAAGGGAATTATTTAATATTAAAATTGTTCGGTTAAGTAAATTAAGGAGATTAGATACTAACTATTGTTTGATCAGGGTATTTAGAAGATTAATAATGCAATTAGATTATAAGGTCTTTGGCCTTGGGGTTTAAAAGGTGATTAAGTTTCAGTTAGGCTAATTTAGAGAGATTAGGATGATTGTTAGGCAATAAAGATCTCAGGTAGTGAATTATAGGAATGATTAAGGATATTTAAGAGGTAATTAGGATTAATTTAGATTCATTTAGGTTATTTTAAGAAGATTAGTATGGAATTATTTCATTAAGAATTTCGACTTAGGAGTTGAGATAATAATGGCTTTCAGTTTTGTTTAAATTAAGGAAGGAATGTGTTAAATTCTTTAATATTATACACATTATATATCACACACATTATAATACATATAATACATAAATAAATAGAGCCCTATGAATTGATTCAATTAACATATAACATTTTATATGAAATACATAATCATAAAGAGAATTTGAAACTACAACATTAAAAAACTATACATGTGTTTGATTTTGGCATGAATGGTAGAAATCATTTTAAATTACACATAAAAACATTTAATTAATATATTAACACAAAACATTAAAAGTCCTATACGAATTCCATTGAAAACATAGATGGAATTTTGGTTTTAATAATTTCAATAAACAAACATGATAATATTATAGTAATACATTACGTAAACATGGAATAATGAAATGATGAAAAAAGCCTATGAAATATACATGGAATTTAGATAATTTCATAAGAAAGTGTTAATCGTATGTAATGTAACATTTTGAAAAAAAAAGTTCCCTATGTTTTCATGTGTTTAATTTCAGTTATGACAATTCCATGGTGAAAATGTGGTGAATTATATATGAAAACATAGAAATAAATCAAATGAAGAGTTTAACAAAGAATGGGATTAAAACCCCTTTGGATTCATGAAGAAAATTTAAGGAATTTATACCTTGGTTTGGTTTTGATATGATTGAATTCTCTTTGGATTTCTCCTTGTTTCCTTGCTCAAATGATTTTTGAGAACTTGCTTGGAGTTCTTGATTTTGATGTGTCAGGAGAGAAAAATCAAAAGAAACCAATGGAAGTGAAGAACTAGCCTGGAAAAATGAAGAGCATGGAAATTGGGGCTAAATTTCATGAATCAGGGGGGGTGGGGGGAGTGGGGAATTTGGAGAGTTAAAATTGGTTTAGTGGAGAGAAAAGTGGAGAAAGTGGGGCGATTTTAGTTTGTGAGGAAGAATCGATGGTTATAATTAAACAAGAGTTAGAATTTTAAATTTAATGTTGTGGATTTGGTTCAAATAGAGGGATCCACAATTTTACTTGCTTGAACTAATGGGAGAAGAGTGTGATGATTTTTGATGTTTCAAAAGAAGGTGACTTGATGGAAAATAAAGTCAAAGGTGGAGATCCAATGACAAAGTTATTATTTAGGCAAAAGTTGGACAATTACAATTTAAAAAATCATAACTTTGCATAAATGAAAAAAATAAAACTAATAAGCTCTATTGACGAGGAAAAAACAAGGATTCCAATGGTCGAAACAGTTTCAAAAATGAAGTTGTGTAGCCAAAGTTATGGCCATTTGAAGTACAAAATTAGTTAAAAAAAGTGGTTATGGTGTTTGGAAATTTGACTTTGACAAAAAATTTGAATTTGGTCCAATTGGTAGAGAAAAAATTAAGTGAGCTTAATGGTCTTATTATTTTTTGCTAATTCAAGCTCGATAGAGAGATATGACTAGTCAAAGTGAGCCCACCCTAAGAGAGAAAATAGAAATTTTTGACTAAAAAATTTTATTCGACTTTATTAGTCCAAAATATGTAATTTAAAGTTTAAAATAACTTTTTTTTGAAATTGGAGTCCATTTGAATTCTTTTTGAAAGTGTTATGGTTAAATTATCATTTTCTCTCTTCTGATTATCATTTGCTCAAAAGGTACTCAAATAGAGTGAAAATTGAGCACAACAGTAAAAATACTCATTTGAAAAATTTTGATGTTATGGACACAATGGTGAAGTTTATTTTAAAAAATAATGACTCTTTGAAAAATTTCTATGTAACACAATTTTCATGCACAAGAACTGTAAGGGCACAACTTTATGTAAAAAATTGTTTCAACTAATCATTCGATTGGTTTGCATGTGACATGCCTAAAAATATTCA
>NW_018244436.1:0-2634 GCF_001263595.1 Phalaenopsis equestris | reverse complement strand
TGTTTGGCATTGATTTTCTTGCTTCTTTTGTGTGGATTCAGATACAAGCAGCTCAATGGTGATATTATTGCAGAGAAGCAACATTTGGCCATGTAAGAAATATATTTAGATTTCTATATGTCCTGATCATTAATATTCAAACATATAATATAGAAATTAGCTACGGCAACAGACAGAACTTACACTGTTATCTCGTTCTGTTTTTCAGGCCAGATGAGTTGGCTGCAAAATGCAATTTTGAATGTATTGCCGGCGCAGCTCAGGCTACCATAGAGGCTGCAAAGGTTTATTACTAATTTGTAGTGATTTATTATAATCTGTTCTATGCTTATTGTCAAACTACTCGCTTGTTTTGTTTGCAATGTGGCAGCGAGTGCTTCCAATTCCTGGTTCGGTTAGCTTAATGGGTTATGTTAGGAAAGACAGATCCGGGAAGGAAGCGGAAAAAAGCAGTAATGCAACAGGCGTAAATGTGTGTCATTTTTCTCTTAACTTCTATGGAGCTCTTTTTATATTTATCTCTATTCATTTTGAAATATGTATATTTATTTATTTATCTTTTTTGGGCAGGATGAGCCCTCCAATCTGATTTCTTGGAAATCTTCATTTTGTTTCAAACCAATATGCTACTCATTCAGGCATATTGGTTATGAAGATGAAACTGCAGTAATAGGCACCTGCAAAGTCGATATTTTTGATAATGAGGGGTAAGTGTTAATGACAAATTCGATAAATTACGTGTGGAGGCTACACGTCCGGACAACGGCCCAGATAGACCGCCATGTAATCCATAGCAATGTGGCCGCAGCCGTTGTCCAGTCGTGCAATCTCTGCACACCAATTATTTTTTTCAGTATTAACTCTTACCATTTTCATATTTTAGTTTGTTTTTAAGATGTTGTAGGCAATATTTAACTCCAAAAACATATGAAATTGCCTCTCTTCATTTTTTATCTTCCTTCTCTGATAATTTTGTTATTGAATGGCATGACTTTAATAAAATTTAGAACTCCCAATAGATGAAAGTTTGAATTATGATTGTTATTATAGTTATTCTTAAGAACATAAATCCTATTATTCTCACAGATATCATGATTAAGGATAAGAGATGCTTCATATATATATATATATTGATAATTGTTTGATGAGCATGCAGGTCCTTCGTTACAAACTTGCTAGCAGGAAACAGGCGCAAAACAAATCAGCCAAGAAAACCAAAAATCTGGAAAAATGGTTCCTTGATCTCCAATCCCAAACCTTTTTCAGCATCTTTTTCTTATACAGATTTAAATGCCATGCATCTTAATCAACCTTACCAGAATACTGCCTTAATTTCAGGACTCGAATTTCAGGACTCACTGATGCCTTCCTGGGATCAAGCCAACAGAGAGCCCTGCAGCAGCTCCCCTCAAAAACTGACCTGCATGAAGAAGACAATGAATCAATGAAGAGGTTTCTGAGCGGAAGAGGAAGCAGCTTCCATGGAAGCCATGCTGTTTCAGAATCACTTAAAGGAGGAGCTCATGACTTAAACCCCCATTCCTCATCTCCTAATGAGCTTTTGTTGACGAAGCCGTTTTCCCATCAAATCATCGCAGTTGGAGTTACCACTGCCGTTCTATTGTTCCCATTTGCAGCCAAGTTCAGCAAAGCTCTTTGCGCATGATTGATACTGGTTGTGTTTTTGTGTGGCTTTTTTTTTATTTTTTTATTTTTTGAAGATTACATTTTATTTGGATATGATGATGACAAATACTAAATATGAAGTTTTTTTGTTCTAATATATAAATCATTTCAGGATTTCCATGAAATCACTTGGCTTACTTAGAGATTATTAAACACTTCATATGTAACACTAATTTCAATACGACTTATTTATTAGTTTTTAAGACTATTATGATTAGGGTTGTTAACGATCTGATTTCAAGTCGGGTGGGTTGGCTCAAAATGAGTTTAAATAAATTTGATTGAAATTTTGGCTCGTAACTCGGCTCATTTATTTCGAAATGATGGAATCAATTTTAGAGTGATTAACATCTTCGAGTTTAATTTGCTAAATTCACATCCCTAACTTCGCTGGAGTTGTTAACAATCTGATTTCAAGACAAGCTAAGGCCAGTTTGAAAAAAATTTTATCCAAAGTTTTGGTTTGTAGTTCGGCTGGTTTATTTAGTTCCGATCTCGATTCGAGCCAAAATTTGAATTAATTTTCTAGTGATTAACGATCTTCAAGCTAAATTCACAGCCCTAATTAGGATCAATTTATAGATGATATCTCGACATAATTGTTGACTTTCATATTTATATCAGTGCTTAAATTATTAAAAAAAGGGAGGGTGTGGGATGATTATTTTTTAGTAAATATGGTGAGGCTGATGAAACTATGAAGAGCATCCCAATCAGTCCAAGTAGCTTTTGATCATTGTTGAAGCAATTAAAACATCATTTGTCCAACATCAATGCAACGCACCAAGCCAACATGCAAATAAAACATGGTTTGTCCGGTTAGAAACAAAGAAGAACAGGGAGAAAATCCAAACGTATACAAATAGAAAAACCCCAACTCGGCTCGAAATGATTAAGGCCATAAATTTTTAGCTCATTAATCGCTCGAAAATTGATTCAAATTTTGGC
>NW_018244435.1:0-754 GCF_001263595.1 Phalaenopsis equestris | reverse complement strand
GGGAAAGGGACATGGAAGATAAAGCAACTAGAACGAATAACTTTTTCTGCTTCCATGTTGAATGTCACATCTAAAGTGTGGCACTATTTTATTTCCTCTACTCTGTTACCTACCTATCACCATAGTGAGGTAACAAGAGATAGAGCTATTCTGAATTTCTGCATTCAGAATAATCAAACTATAAATGTGGGGAGAATTATTTTTAAGAATATATTGACCACGGCAAAGAGTGAAACAAGTGGAGGACTGGGACATTCTGGCCTCATTTATGCACTTTGCCAACTTTCTGGAGTTGAAGCTGGAGAAGATGAAGAATGGGTTTACCCTAAGAAACCCATTAGTAAAGCTAATTTGAAGACATGAATCCCATGAAAAATGGAGATATGGGAGTAGGAGTCAATAACCTTCTACTAGTGGAGATATCCCCTCTACTAGTTATGACCTTCCTTCCTCTAGTTCCCCTACCCTGAATGATTTAATCAATGAGTTGATCTTGCAGCGAAAGAGTATAGAGCTAATAAATGAATGAATTGGGGGATTATAACGTAGACATGATTATGATAGTGAGTACCTATGGAGGCATTCTGACTTTGAGATAGTTTACTACAAAGCTCAGGCTCGACACTACAGAGGTGAGCCTGATTCTACTTTTCCAGAATGCCCTCGGTATACTCTGTATCAGCTCAATCCACCTGCAGACCAGGGAGATGAAGATATAGCATTGGATTTTGATATATGATAGTAATTGATGTAC
>NW_018244434.1:0-480 GCF_001263595.1 Phalaenopsis equestris | reverse complement strand
GAAAGGGAAGGTGACCAATAATGCGGTAAATAGATTCATCTTAACATCAACCATTATATGCATTGGTTATTGATGAATCTTGGTGTCTTTAAATTTTTTAGAAGATATATATTCCATTCAATGTTAAGATCATCAAATAAGAAAAAAAACTTATACAACATTTTGATGTTTGACTCATCCATAGAAGATTATCTCCATGGAGTTTTGAAGTAGGCTACTAAAGACCCAAAGTGGTAAAAAATATGTTGTCATTGTTTGGATAGTTTCTTATGTATAATTATATTCACCACATGGAAAGAAAACATAACAAAAAAATAAGTTAAATTACTTTTTTATAAAACATTTTTTTCTAATTTATGATATTAATTTTAATCATTAAATGGTTATAGAAGTCACCGTAGCATATAAATGGTTTGAATCATAAAAAATTTGTCAGTTGCATAAAATGGAACACTTGAGCACATTAAAACCCTTCATGAT
>NW_018244433.1:0-917 GCF_001263595.1 Phalaenopsis equestris | reverse complement strand
ACATATGCCAGTCATTCAGTAAACTAACCCCATGACAATGAATCAGATGATGAATCCTGCATAGTTTAGTGAAATAACTCTTGTGTTGTGGGTCACTTTCGATGAGGCAGAGAAAAAAAAATAAATTGAATAAGTCGTGTGGTTGTCGCATATAAAACCTAGAAAGGTAAAGGGTAGTTCTTCCACCTCTTCCCAGGTTTGAAATTAATTCACTCTTTATCTGAAATAATTTTTTTCATTCAAAACACAGTCACTTGTAAAATGATTATAATTGAGCAAAAATCATCTTTGATGAACTTAAGAATTTTGAGGGATCTCTTCTTAGAGGTGCCGACACCTAGCATCATTGGATAAGATGCAGAAGGATCCTTCGAGCGATCTTCAATCCATAAAGCTTCTTGACAATCTATCTCAGCTTTTATTCCTCCTGTTGAAAGAGGGGAGGCCGACCAACCTTCTTCATTGTCTCTAGCTGCATCGGTAGAATAAGCAAAAGAGCAAAGCTAGGAGTAAAGTTTGGTTGAAGAGGAGGAGCTTGAGTCTGCATCTGCTCCAAATCGTAGGTCGACTGCTTCAAAAGAAGAACATTATCAGAGGAAGGGGAAAACTCTGGCCCAAGACTCTGACATTTCTCTCCCCTTACTTCTCAAGAAGAAATCGAAGGGAGTTAAGGATCAGTGGAACCTATTGTAGAAGAAGCAACAAAATATTTTTCTTAACTCAAACTCTAGTTTTGTTCAGATAAACACCCTGAAGGATTAGTTCCTAAAAGTCTTGGGGATGAATGAGTACACCTCAACCATCACTGATGTGCTTTGGTTGGAGGTCCTAGAGAAAATCTTGAATAACATCTAGCTTAGAGACCTATGTTACATGGTCGCGTTGTATCAGTTGCTCGGACTCACAACCACACATCA
>NW_018244432.1:0-2566 GCF_001263595.1 Phalaenopsis equestris | reverse complement strand
GCAAATTTGTTGTAATGATGTAGAAGAGAAATATGGGCAATATGGGACTTGGACTTGGGAGGAGGACATTGTGAAATATATGGCTGTAAACGAGCCAAGCGAGCTCAGGCTTGGCTCATGTTCGGCTCGTTCGAAATAGCTCGTGTTCGAAATCAGCTCGTGAACAGTGTGTTCGTGTTCGGCTCTATTTAAATATTCGTGTTCGTGTCCGGCTCGTGTTCGGCTCGAAATTGGCTCGTTAAACTAAAATTAAGAAAAATATATGTAAAATGTGGAATTTGAACCTGGGTCAAATCTACAAAAGAAGACAATAATCACATTATCACATGAGGTGCTATGATTTAAATATAGACATATTTATATATACTATATTATTATATAAATAATGCTATTTCGAGTTAAAACGAGCCGAACACGAACGAACAAACATTTGTTCGTGTTTGGTTCGTTTATTAATTGAGCTAAGAAAACTTATTCATATTCGACACGTTTGTTTAACGAATGAATCGAGCGCAAGCTACTTAATGAGCCGAACACAAGCTGTTCATGAACAACGAGCCAAATTGATAGCCCTAACTAAATAGTCTGAGAATGAGTCCCCGAGAGTGACCAAGCACCCAATGGCAACATATGAAACATGCACATGAACTTCATCCACATGCTAAAATGGAGATCCCTGCTGCACTATATCGGTAAGCGTTGTCATTTTTGTATTAAGTAGAGTTCAAACTATGCATAATTTCTAAAGACGCCAACTGCAATAAACGTTCAACATACAATGACATATAAAAATGTAGGTTATTATTGAAATTTGAAAATTTCATGTACTTCCGTAGTAAGGCGGAATGATGATGAGATGAAGCTTGTGGTCTGTCAGCCACTATTTGGAATCTATTGGTTGTTTTAATTATATATATATAGTTTTGAAAAATAATATTTTAATTTTTAAGAACGAGACCAAATAGATCTCATATATATATAATAGTTTAAATAATTAAGCACAATACCACAAGTAATACACCATCTCGAGCATCTCGAGAGGTAAGTGCATTACTTGACAGTGAGCTCAATTAAGTGAAGAGAACATATTTATACGACTAAGTATGTAATGTTCGTGTTCTTCACAAAGGTCCAAACCGAAGCAAAAAATGGAGTTTTGAAGCTATACATTTGCCCAAGAGGTGATGCCTCAATTGGGTTCTTGTAGAAGCTTTGTCTGAGACCCACGAACCTCCTTCCCACGAACCTCCTACAAGTGCCTACAAGTGATGGTTTCCTCTGAGAACATGTCCAAGTATGAACTTGACCAAAAGTGGCTCGGGTTTGGCCTAGGACTAGGTTAGAGGCTGCAGGGAAGGTAAATTTTGATGGGGAATGAGGTTTTGTAGAGTGGTGAACCTTTTGGAACAATTGATTTGAAGTTTTGATGGAGTTAGTTTGATGACCAAAAAATGTTCTGATTTTAGGCTTCAAAATTAGAGTTTTGTCATGGATTGGAATAACCAAGGATGCTGAGAATTTGTTGAACAGGGATTTAGGATGATCTGAAGAAATTTTGGCATGCTTTGCGAAGGGTTTTGGTGTGCTTCTCATTTTTGTTCGTGAAGGTGGCCATTTGATAGGCCAAAGGAGTGGCCAAAGGGGTGGTCAAGGGTTCAAGCTAGGGTATGTGAAGTTGTTTTCAAGATGAGCGAGTTCAGTGGTTGAAGATTGTGAAGTCATTTGCTTTGTGCCAAATGTCCAAGGATTTCATTTAAATGGAAAGGGCTTGGGCAAATTTTGAGTTTAACTTGGGCTAAAGTCATGTAAGCATGTGGGTGGTCTCTAAGGTTACTGTGATTGGTTGCTAGCTTGGGGAAGAGGGTGGAAAAGTCCTTATCAAAGGGATTAGGGATTTCATTTCATTTTATTTTGGTTTAAGAAAAACATAAATGAAGTTAGGTGCTTTTTGCCAAGAGTGGAAAGGAATTCCTTCATTTACCACTTGGAGGAATTTAGTTGTACAAGGCTTGCAGAGTTTAGGGGTTTCTTTGAGGAGAAATTTGAGAAAAAAAAAACATTTTGGATGGTGTTAGTTTGGTCTTATCCGAGTTTTATTGGGTAGTATCAGAATAGAACTGGGTCAGTGGTGTTATTGGTGGAATTATGCATCATATTATTGAGGTGTTATTGGCCAAGGAATGCATAGGTGGTGTTATTAGTGTGGTATCACGACAATTTGGAGGTGGTATCAGTAAGGAATTGAAAAAAAAAATATTATGTTATTTTCGGTGTATTGTGTTGCATCGTGGTGTCATCGCGGGTCATTGAGGTGGAGATATTATTTTGGTTATATTGCGGTTATATTATGGTGTTATTGGCGCTGTACCGCGGGGTGTTGTGGGGTTATGTGGTGGCGGTATTAGTATGGTAGAACTGCAATAGTATTGCAGTGATATTCGGAGTTTATGACGGTGCCATTGCGGGGTTGTGCGGCATTTCTGAAGTAGTGTTATTGGGGAGTTTGTGGCGGTGTTATTGTGGGGTTATGTGGTGTTATTGGAGGGGTTGCGATGGTGTTATTGTG
>NW_018244431.1:0-1494 GCF_001263595.1 Phalaenopsis equestris | reverse complement strand
ATTCCCCGTTTCTTCCACCCCAGTCCGCTATTCTTCAGAACTGTAACGCATTCCCCGTTTCTTCCACCCCAGTCCGCTATTCTTAACAGAGATAGGGGAGTTTCGGTGGTCTCTGGTCAGAGCGGAGCAGAAAGATGAGGAAGATGGGAGTTTTGGTGGTCTCTGTAAGCTGCGATCTTTTGTTACCTTCCTAGCTAGCAATGATCGCGATTGTATCTCGCGAGAGAGAAGGGATCGCGAGGCAAGATGAGGCGTTAGAAAGAAGCAACGCGAGAGACGAGCGCGAGAGAGAGAAGGGAAGTGAACTAAAAATTAGCGAAGAAACGCGAACCGCGGGGTTGATCCCGCGGCCTAGTTTCTTAAGAAAAAAAGGGCAGTGTTTTGACAACGCCTTCCCAACGCCCTAAATAAACGAGCTGGCGGCGTTCTCAACGCCGCCGCAGTCAATAAGCTGTCACAAACGCACCCTAAGGAGCTTGGAGCTAACTTCATGGGCAGCACGGCAAGGGGCCTGAATTGGATCTTCAGCATTCTCTCTTCCTAGCATAACAACAACTCATAGAACTTCGGGATAGCTCGCCTAGCGTGAAGTAAATCCCAACACCCTCTTTAGGCTCATGTGCAACCATGTTGTTCAGCGTAAGTCCTAACTCACCTTAGGTTCTAAGGTTGTCGTCCGGTACGAAGTAAACCCTCCTACCTCTGTGGGTTATCTGCATAATCATATATTATGCAACTATAAGTCCCAAATAATAAAATTCACAAGATTAAACACTCAAACGACATCATCATGAAAACGCAGCCAAACAGTAGAATAGTTTGGGAAATCAATGAGGGTTCTCCTCAGGATCTGTGATGTACCCTATATTTTCCTTCCTTCGAACTCCTCAAAATAATTATTCCTATTTGAGCCACTCCCACTAGTTTTTCTACGCCCTATTGTGAAAAACGAAATTTTAAATTTTTGAAAACTAGTACCTCTGATCATCATCGAGAGTTTTCTCAAGTGACCCCCGTCATTTAGGATATAATTAACTATCTATAGAGAATTTGGATCTCAGGTAAAATAAACCCTACTTAACCTTCATATTAGGTAGGGAAACTTATCGGTCACACAAAAGATTCGCAGGCCAAACGCATGTCACAAATTTTTTAGTTTGCAGGATTGGGTCGATCGTCGAGGTATACACTTATCTTTCAGGAAGGTGTATTTATGGTATCAGACACGATTATGGAAACTATTAGACTAATGAGATCCATTTGGTCTCATTTTTGAAAATTAAAATATATTATTTTCAATACCCAAACTATAAACATCTTATATTAAATTAAATTTAAAAAAGTATTTTCAAAATAAAAAAAAATTGACCGACAATTTCTGGCAACTCTGCTAGGGACTAGTTTTTCTCTTTATTTTGATCAGGAGGTTTTTACTTCATATATCGGTAGTGTGTCCATCTCCCTCTGTTGACCTCACTTTTGGTTGAGGTCTAG
>NW_018244430.1:0-371 GCF_001263595.1 Phalaenopsis equestris | reverse complement strand
TACAAAAGAAAACACTAACCACATTACCACACAAGGTTTTACAATTTATACTTAGATATAATTATATATAATATAATATTATATAAATAATATATGTAATATATTATTATATAATAATTTTTTTATTTCGTGCTAAAACGAGCCGAACACGAGCAAACAAAGAGTTGTTCGTGTTCGACTCGTTTATTATTCGAGCCTTAAAAACTTGCTTGTGTTCGGCTCGTTTACTTAATGAACGAGTCAAACAAGAGCTACTTAACAAGCCAAACACGAGTTATTCGCGAACAACGAGCTTTTTGGACAGTCCTAATATCCGTGATAGGGCTGGTGTAGCTTCTGTGACAGATAAAATTAGAGAAAGTCGTCTTAGA
>NW_018244429.1:0-1731 GCF_001263595.1 Phalaenopsis equestris | reverse complement strand
AGCAAGCTTAACAGTGTAGGATTCAGCAAGCTTTTTGATTGTGCTTCTAACAAGTGTGGCTCCTTGCTTCCATTTCTCCACCCGACGTCATTTTGGAATAGCTGAGGATTCCACTGACCTATGGATTTCACAGGGCACTTCTCCCGAGCCACTTACATTATCAGTTAGGGACATCAGCTGTGCTAATGAAGTCAAGTTCAGATGGGGTGAAAACATGTGCTCCCATTGCAACAACCCCACTGAACATACCATCCAACTTCTCTTCCATTATTAAATCAATGTCATTCATTTTGAATTTCTTAGTTGCTGGCACGACCTGCATGGCATAGAAAATTGAATTAGCTAAATCAGTTCAATATAACTAAAATTGAAAGCTATGGAATAAAGTAAGTTTTTACATCTAGTTTCTTAGCCCACCAATCCTCAAGAGCATCTATTGTTCGCTTCCCTAGATCCCAGCCCAAACTTGTAATTCCCCTCTTAAGTTCTTTCCAAAATTTCCAATACTTCTTTAATTGATCCCACTTGTTCTTAAATTTCATCTTATCATAGTCTCTTCCTGTCAGTTCCTTGAATTTAAAAATAAGATTATGTCAACCTTCTTTGTATGACTCAAATATAACACAAACATTCATGCTAGCTTGAAAGTATCGACTGTGTAATAATTTTTAAAAAAACTTTTGTTGACAACATAAAAGATATACTCAATAACATAAAAGATATAATAATATATACTCACTAACTAATCAGCATAAAAGATAGTTAGTCAATTTTAAAATTAGTACCAAAACCTCAAGTAATAAAATATGGACACATTATTTTTTATGAATCTAAATAGATATAAATAATATGCAGATGAAGAAGAGGAAAAAGTATTGAATGCCTCTACATTAATATCTACAATGTATTTAAATGAATATGCTTATATGCCTTGCATTAATATCAAGATTACTGATTTATGAGAGCTCGAATCACAGTTCAAGATAGCCACACAAGGCCGAAAGTCATCAGCTTTGAGCATTTTTGAAGCTAATAATGCAGAAGAAGAAGAGGAAAAATACTATAGAAATGTCTGTCAAGATGAGAATAACAGAAAGAAATGGTTGTGGACAGTGGAGTTGCAAAGAAGAGTGGAGTTGAAAAGAAGATAGCGTGGAAGAGTATCCCTGCCGAGCTTGCCGAAGAAGATCGGGATGTTGAACTGTAGCAGGGAGAGGCAACGGGGAGTCGCGATCTACCGGGATGCCGAAAGGAAGCAGGGAGCGACAATGGGGAGACGCGATTTAGCGGGATGTCGAACAGAAACAGGGATCGCGATCTAGGGCAGACCTTCCAGAGCAGGGGAGGAGAAGATCATAAAAGAATAGAGGAGTGAAGAAGAGAGAAGTGGATAGAGATTTTTTACCAGACTCTCGGGCGATTGGGAAGTGCGGAGAGAGGAGCGGTACCAAGAATTATCGCGCTCTAGAAATAGGGCATCAAGAATGCGTCGCGCGGAGAGGGGCAGGTGGGTAAAAGGTTAGCGTGGGGGGCGTTCAGAACGCTGATCGCAGAGTTATACCCGCGATCGCGTATCTATTAAAATTTGAGACGTTGTTTGCTTATAAACAGTTCAAACGTACAAATCAAACAGTGCGGCGGCGTTTTCAAAAATGTCGCCGCACTTATATAAACTGTCTCAAACAGACCCTTAGTGTGGCCGCCTTAAATTTAATGATACTAGAAAATTTA
>NW_018244428.1:0-1147 GCF_001263595.1 Phalaenopsis equestris | reverse complement strand
TGAATTTTATAAAATCTTTCTTTTAAAATTAGATTCAAAATATCATATTATATATGTCTTCGAACGTATTTCATTGCCTATAGGGTAAGGTCGCACTTCAGTCCAATCATTCTCTTGCAATCATTCTCTTGATGAGGATCGGAGTTGATAGGTTGGGGCTTTCATTGAACAAATCCAATCCTCTTCCTCATGAAGACTGGAGTTAGCACATATTGAATATGCAAGTTTCAATTAAATAACAAATATGATCATTTTAAGTCAATCAAATCCCTGATTATGATTGTCTTTATAGTGAATCTTTTTTGACAAGGTCTATTTTTAGAATTAAGCTCAAAAGAATATTTGAATAAACACAATTGACTTAAGTTATGAGCATGGTTCTCTATAGCGGAATAAAGTCGACGAGATTCAAAGATATCAAACCCCGATAATTATCGTGTTGATAAAATATTTCCATTGGCTATTTTCAGAATCAAGTTTCAACAAAAAAACTGAATAAATTCAACTATTTTAATTTTATTAAACTTGATGCTCTATAAGGAGAATGAAATCGATAAGGTTCAAAATGATTAATTTGTTGATTATGAGCATATTCATCGCACATATTAACCAGAAGGTTTTATTATCAATTTTTTTAAACAACCAAACTAGGGAAAAATTCTAAAAATATTTAAATAAAAATTGGATCACTGCAAAAACACATCCACCATCTACAACCGTTTGTCAAGGGTGACAAACCTAATATACACTTAAGCTCACATAAAGCCAATATCATGTTAAATATATCATTACATTAATACTTATAATAATCTCATGCAAGTAAAGATGTGAGTCGGGTCATCTGACGGAGTAGTTCGACCCAACAATTTCACAAAAGAAGCAATTACGACCAAAGTCATTTGACTTGATAGTTTGAGTAATTGTCTTAACTATAAAACTGTCACGCCTATAGTTTGTATTTTCTCAGTTGTATTGCATCCCTTTGAGTCGTGAATCATAAGGTATGCATAATAGGGCACTAAACTCTGTAAGCTAACGTCGACTTAGATTAATCTACTTAAATTGATTCATCAGATGTTTATAAGATTCTATTGGACAAATCAATCCATTGTCGTTGACAAGGATCATTCATTATGTTGGGATGATT
>NW_018244427.1:0-1122 GCF_001263595.1 Phalaenopsis equestris | reverse complement strand
TGAATTTTATAAAATCTTTCTTTTAAAATTAGATTTAAAATATCATATTATATATGCCTTCGAACGTATCGCATTGCCTATAGGGTAAGGTCGCACTTTAGTCCAATCATTCTCTTATCATTCTCTTGATGAGGATCGGAGTTGATAGGTTGGGGCTTTCATTGAACAAATCCAATCCTCTTCCTCATGAAGACTGGAGTTAGCACATATTGAATATGCAAGTTTCAATTAAATAACAAATATGATCATTTTAAGTCAATCAAATCTCTGATTATGATTGTCTTTCGTGGTTTTTAAAATTACGCTCAAACGAATATTTGAATAAACTCAATTGATTTAAGTTATGAGCTTGGTTCTCTATAGTAGAATAAAATCGACAAGATTCAAAGATATCAAACTCCGATAATTATCGTGTTGAAAAAATATTTCCATTGGCTATTTTCAGAATCAAGCTTCAACCAAAAAACTGAATAAATTCAGCTATTATAATTTTATTAAATTTGATGCTCTATAAGGAGAATGAAATCGCTAAGGTTCAAAATGATTAATTTGTTGATTATGAACATATTCATTGCACATCTTAACCAGAAGGTTTTATTATCAATTTTTTTAAACAACCAAATTAGGAAAAAATTCTAAAAATATTTAAATAAAAATTGGATCCCTGCAAAAACACATCCACCATCTACAACTGTTTGTCAAGGGTGACAAACCTAATATACACTTAAGCTCACATAAAGCCAATATCATGTTAAATATATCATTACATTAATACTTATAATAATCTCATGCAAGTAAAGATGTGAGTCGGGTCATCTGACGGAGTAGTTCGACCCAACAATTTCACAAAAGAAGCAATTACGACCAAAGTCATTTGACTTGATAGTTTGAGTAATTGTCTTAACTATAAAACTGTCACGCCTATAGTTTGTATTTTCTCAGTTGTATTGCATCCCTTTGAGTCGTGAATCATAAGGTATGCATAATAGGGCACTAAACTCTGTAAGCTAATGTCAACTTAGATTAATCTACTAAAATTGATTCATCACATGTTTATAAGATTCTATTAGACAAATCAATCCATTGCCGTTGACAAGGATCATTCATTATGTTGGGATGATT
>NW_018244426.1:0-827 GCF_001263595.1 Phalaenopsis equestris | reverse complement strand
AAAGGTCCAGTTGTGGCAAAGACAATCAGATGACAATGGTTTTAGTGTTGATTGTGGCCCGACAGTGGTAGCAACTTAATGATGATGATCAGGTAGTGATGATCTAGCAGTGGCTGCAATCAGATGTCTGTTGTCCGGTGACAGCAACTGTCAGTTAGTGCTGGCGACGATCAGATGGCGACGCTTGGGAACCATTGGTCTGGCGATTGTGTTGGCTTGACGATAGTGGCAGGAAAAATTGTGCTCTAAATGGCCGATGTTAATCAGACAAGAGTGTTTCAACAATGGCGGTGGCTCGACGGTGATGATCGAGTAAAGGTGGTTCGCCATTGGCGACAATCAGATTGTGGGGTTTAGGTAATGGTGTTCTAGTGAGAGAAGTGGCTTGAGAGCAATGACCAGACAACGATGGCCTAGCGGTGGCTTGATGATGGTGGTCCGACATAAGCATCTGCTCGTGGGGTGATTCAGCGGTTATGGAGCTCAGAAACTCTTAAGAGCTTGGAGTTCCTTCAGCTTTCTCCTTCAGATCCAGGCTCCACTCTCATGAAGAGAGTGATGATATGTTTATAGATTTTGTGAGTGATATCATCTGTCAATATCACATGAATCTGGACCCTCTATCAGATAACCCAGAACAATTTAAATGATCAAATATAATTATATGAGCATTTAAGTTTCTAATGATGTTAGAAATAAGTGAAATTGGGCTCGTTGATTCATCTCATCAAGACACTCAATTAAACAATAAAATTGTTAATTTGAAGATCAATTAGTTCCCTAAAATATATCTCAAGCAACTTATTATGCTTTAAGTGCATAATTCA
>NW_018244425.1:0-1057 GCF_001263595.1 Phalaenopsis equestris | reverse complement strand
GTCGCTTGAATATGAGGCAATTCTTCTGAATTAGCCTCTAGTAGTAGGCCTGTCACTGGTGCTTGCAGGCCACAGTTTGGATTCACCTCCTATGCTAATAAGCCTCACTTTAGACCACCATGATGTGCTACATTATACAAAGTTAAGAAAATTCAATGGAAATTTCTATAAATCATTAATGTTGACTATCGTTTGTTAAGGAAATTAATTAAACTTATTCTATTTTAATTAAGATTTAAACTATCAAATGATTTATTGTTAGTGAATCAACTATCAAAAATGGATTAAAGTGACAAAGTTAAATTCAACTTTCATGAAGAAAATGAAATAGTTGATTTGATAGTAATTAGATGATTGACGTCACAAATTGAGATACATGTATTGATGACAAATACCATAAATTATCCCACATCTTACCATGACCACAAGTGATGCAAAAAGTGGTGACCATAAATTACCAGTCCCAAAAAACCCTTAAATAAAGTGTTTGGTATTCCATTAAATAGGGTCATTAGCATCTATAGGCTAGGCACCATTGAGGTTGACAAAATGACTAACCTAGAATAGGATGTTGAACCATGAGGAAATGATTGTGTGTTGAGTGTGTTATAAGAATGCAAAAGATGCAAAGCCATATAAGACATTTAAAAGACATGAACTAAAATATAAGAGGACCTCTCATATTTCTGCAAGAAGAATAGTCACCATAAAGTGAATCACTAGAGAAGGCCATTAAGAAGAGAAAACATTTAATCATTGGAGGTTTTCAAGCTTTGTGAATATGTGAATGGTTTTTCACTTACTACAATATTAAATGATATGCACTATGAGGTTATGATCTTATGGATGAAAAAATTGCTAAAGAAAATAGTGAATTTAACAAATCCTAGGAGAGGGTGTTATCTGAACACAAACAAATACAATAGAAGCAAAGTGGAGATAAAAAAATTGAGAATAAAAGGATAATGATTGTTGTTTCTTAAATGAAGGATGTGGATAGTAGTCTTGTCGGCGTTATTTCAGGGATGGTTTGTTGGGTTGCCCGTAAGAAGCTGTC
>NW_018244424.1:0-999 GCF_001263595.1 Phalaenopsis equestris | reverse complement strand
CTTCAATTAGGCTTCAAGATGGGAACTAAGGAACAATTTAAAAAAAATACTAGATACATAGATTCATAAAAATAAGACAACGTTGAAAAGAAAAGTTGTGATAATCAAAAGATTCTTACTCAGTAAAGCAAGAATTATAAGATATATCGTAAGACCATGCTAAGGGTGGCTATAAATCCTTCTTCAGTTGCCTTAGAATAACTTCAATTTTGGATAAAGCATCTTCTCCCTTTTACTTAAAAACTTATGAGTATTATGCAAAACATTTCCTTCCCAAAAGACAATATTTACCTTCATTTCAAAATTCAAATAAAAAGAAGAAAGAAGTTAGAGTGGCTCTTTGACTTGGTCAACCAATGCCACTCTTACTTCTATGCTTGGTTGTCCCCTCATTATTGACTTTGACATCCACCTAAGCCTGAAATGTGACACCTAAGCAAGATTATTTACTTATGATAAACACTTAAGAAATAAAATCAAAGTCACAAAAAATATTTAAACATACACATTACAAAATTAAATAAACACAAATACTAATTACAAAATAGAAAAATATTTTCAAATTACTATTCATAATTTCTATTTAGCTATGGTCCTAGTAAGTGGGTCGCTTGAATATGAGGCAATTCTTCTGAATTAGCTTCTAGTAGTAGGCCTCACACTGGTGCTTGCAGGCCACAGTTTCGATTAACCTCCTATGCTAATAAGCCCCACTTTAGACCACCACGATGTGCTACATTATACAAAGTTAAGAAAATTCAATGGAAATTTCTATAAATCATTAATGTTGCTATCGTTTGTTAAGAAAATTAATTAAACTTATTCTATTTTAATTAAGATTTAAACTATCAAATGATTTATTGTTAGTGAATCAACTATCAAAAATGGGTTAAAGTGACAAAGTTAAATTCAACTTTCATGAAGCAAATGAAATAGTTGATTTGATAGTAATTATATGATTGATGTCACAAATTGAGATACATGTATTGATGACAAATA
>NW_018244423.1:0-408 GCF_001263595.1 Phalaenopsis equestris | reverse complement strand
CAGTTATAATGGGCTAATAAATTTTATAGATAATTGGAATATAATAAAAAAAATGATTGGAATAATGTTTATTATACTTTCTAAAATGCTTTGATAATTAACTTAGGTTCAAATACGTCGTAAGATAGTTCAAAACATAATCTTTGTTATCTATAAGAACTTCATAAAAATGACTTATGGTCTGTTTCGGGCAGCTTGTGTATTTAAGGATAAATGGTTTATCCTGCACGGGGGTCAACCAACGTCCTGCGTTTAGTATAAAAAATCCAAACGCGGCAGACAACGTTTTCAAAAACGTGCAAACCAAACGGTTAGGTGGTGTTTTTAAGAACGTTGCTGCACTTATAAGCTGCCCCCAAACGGGCTCTTAATAAAAGAACTACCATAGAAATTAAAAAAATATTGATA
>NW_018244422.1:0-579 GCF_001263595.1 Phalaenopsis equestris | reverse complement strand
TATTCTTGAAGCAGAACAGTCGATAGGTAGAATGATTACCTTTGATGAAACTGCACCTAATAGTGAATCTGATAAAGGTGTCGGGGAACCTGGAGAAGGAATCCCTAAAGACCTAATTGGTAGCTTAGTCCGAAGGATCAAATCCAGAGGACCGAGGAAAAAGAGGGTGGTTAGTTCTCCATTTATTGTTGTAAAGAGAAAGAAGCTGGAAGAAGTTCCATTCTCAAATATAGATGATTTAGTACAACATATTTATGAGTCTTCCACGCTGATTACCATACCATCTCCACGGCTCGATGAAGCTAGGGAAAAAGGAGGCAGGAGAAGCTTGAGAGGAGGTACAGCCGGACGCAATTGTTCCATAGGAAGGTGCCCTCCCTTCTTCAGTCATAGAGTTCCCCGGCAGAGAACTACTACCATCACACATGCAACAGGTGTTTGAAAGCTGTTTAAGAATGTACAAAGAAAGGTATGTACAAAACATAACATTTTTTCTGTCAATTGTTTATTAAATTTAATAAATATTGTTCAATCAATTTGCAGAGATGACTTAATAATTGCTCAGGGTCACATTCATAT
>NW_018244421.1:0-1695 GCF_001263595.1 Phalaenopsis equestris | reverse complement strand
GTGGATAAATTTATCTTCCATGTTGATTTTATTGTCGTTGATATGGAAGAAGATAAAGAAATTCCTATTATTTCAAGGAGACGGTTCTTAGCTACTGGACGTGCAATGATAGATGTGCAAAAAGGAGAATTAATCATGAGAGTTAAAAATCAGGAAGTAACTTTTAATGTGCTTAAATCAATGAATTATCCAGATACAGGAAAATATGGTCCAGATACAGGAAAATATGGTAAACATTACACAATGGATATAATTGACTAAATGATTCTGAATCATTTTCAAGAAGAATGTGAAGTCATATCAGATAAAAAAGATGAACTAAATTTGGTAGAAAAAGAATTAGAAAATGTAAAAAAAATTTAAAATGAATCAAAAGAGAAAAACACTGAGGTGTTAAATTATGTGCAAGAAGAATTTGAAATTTTAGATAGTACTCAAAATACTAAACCTCTAATACATTCTATTGAAAAACCTCCTGAACTTGAGATGAAGGTTCTACCTACTCTTTCAAGGTATACATGTTTGAGGAACTCATCTACATTACCTGTTATTAAATCCTCAAATTTAACTAATGAACAAAAATAAAAATTTTTAAAGACATTAAAAAATGATAAGAAAGCCATTAGATGAGCATTAGCTGGTTTTAAAGGAATTAGTCCTTCAATATGTAGGCACAAAAATTTAATGGAAGATAATTATAAGCCTAGAATTGATCCCCAAATAAGATTAAATTCTATAATGAAAGAGGTTGTTAAGAAAGAACTTTTAATTGGATGCTGGAATTATTTATCCAATTTTAGATAGTTCATGGGTTAGTCCTATTCATTGTGTTCCTAAGAAAGGAGGAGTGACTGTTGTTGCAAATGAAAAGAATAAATTAATTCCTATAAGATAAGTCAATGGATGACGAATATGTATTGATTATAGAAAATTAAATGCCACCACCAAGAAAGATTATTTTCCTCTACCCTTTCTAGATCAAAAGTTGGATAAACTAGATAGGAAATGTTATTTTTTTCTTTTTGAATGGATACCTTGGATAACACCAAATACCTATTGCTCCTGAGGATTAAGAAAAAAAAAACATTTAGTAGTCTTTATGGAACATTTACTTTCAAGAGAATGTCATTTGGATTATGTAATGCACCTCAAAGATTTATGATGTCAATTTTATATCATTTAATTGAAAAAAAATTGAAGTTTTTATGGATGATTTCTCATTTTTTGGAACTTCTTTTAATTCTTTTTTAGATCATTTAATAAACGTTCTAATATGTTGTGAAGAAACAAACTTTATTCTTAATTGGGAAAAATGTCAATTTATGGTGGAAGGATTTCTAAGAAAGGCATGAAAGTAGACCCAGAAAAAATTCAAGTCATTACTGAATTGTCACCCCCTACTAATGTTAGAGGAATAAGAAGTTTTCTAGCATATGTTTGATTCTATAAGCATTATATTAAAGTCTTTTCTAAAATTTCCAAGCCTTTATGTCAACTGTTGGAAAAATATGCTAATTTTGATTGTAATGGGAAATATCATAATGCTTTCAATTTCTAAAAAGAAAAATTAATCACTGCACCTTTTATTGTTTCACCTGATTGTACAAAACCTTTTGAATTAGTGTGTGATGCTAGTGATTATGCTAATGGGGCTGTGTTAGGGCAGAAATATGATAAAATTTTTAAAATAATATA
>NW_018244420.1:0-223 GCF_001263595.1 Phalaenopsis equestris | reverse complement strand
AAGCCCTAGACGTGTAAACCGGAGGTTGAAGAAGACTGAAGGGGTAAAAATGGCACTTTTACTGTGCAAATCACAAATTTTAAGGGATTTGGGAACTTTCGGGTCTCGGGCGTAGTCAATGCTAGAGCAAAAAATTTCAATAGTTTGCCTTCTTGCAATCTCAGTTGTTTCCAATTCACTCCACGATTTATTTAGTCTTTTTAAACAATAATATTCATCCTTA
>NW_018244419.1:0-1510 GCF_001263595.1 Phalaenopsis equestris | reverse complement strand
CAGGGATAGAAACTAGGAGTCAATGATCGTTCTTTTAAAAAAATTATATTATCACCCTCGATCAGGAAAAGAATTAATTGGTATGCATGTAAATGCCACTTAATAATATGATAACAATTTTCTACTTTTCAAAAAGACAAAAAGAAAAAAAAATTCTTATCTATTTACATATCTAACACTTAAATTCTTATATTTACAAGCATAACACTGAAATTTTTAATATTATATAAAAAATATTATCATTATTGTAATTTAAAAAGTGAAAAGCAACTTATAAATATCATGCTTTAGGTGTTAGAAATGCAAATACATAAAAATTGTGTGATATGTATGTGAATTTCCTTCTTATTAAATCTTAATTAAAAATGATGTCAAAATTTTTATGATATTTTAAAAATAAATTTAATATTTAAATATTTATTTCTATTTGTATAATATTTTAAAAATAAATTTACATTTAAAAAAATATTGTGACTTTTTAAAAAAATTGTTTGTATAATATTTTAAAATGATGAATAGATACATAAGGAGTATTTTATTGAAAATCAAATAATCATAATTATGTGCATAAATAAATAATTCGATATTCAAATTTGTTCAATTATAAATTTAAAATTTAAAACTTCTTATGTATTAAAGCATTGTAGGCTGCTAGCTTGGTATTCCAACAACCATTTCATCAAACAGCTTGTGCAAGAAGCAGGTGAACAAATGACTGCGAAGCTGAATGGGCCGGCCCTTCAGTAGGCCTCTTTCGAGCCTATGTAGAAGAAATTATTGACGGAACACCAACTTGGCCCAGTCGGGTAATCCACTAGTGGGCTTTTGCTATCGAGAGCCCGTCGATATAATTGGGAAGCCCGCCAAAGCATCGTTTGAGAAGTACTTTCGTTTCAGTGAATATACATGTGTGAAAAGCTTTCGTTTGTTAAATCTTCCTCTCCCAAACTTTTACTGAAGTTATTTCTCAAAAACTAAATTTTTCAACATTTTAGATGATAACTGGCCCTTTTTGTCAGGTGAACGCGACTTTCAAAGAAATTTCGCCAAATAATGAAGCTCCTTCAAACGAAGCCTAAGAGTTTTTGAAACAACTGCAGCTATATGAAGAAGCAGCCCCCTGAATTTGTTCTGGCTAGTATTTTTTTCTTATAATTTTCAAAAAGTCATATTATAATTTTGAAAAAGTGGCAGACTTCATTCTGTTTTAGAGAACGACGGCAACAGAACGTTAAGAGACAGAACGTTAAGATTTGTTTGGTACATCATCATCGATTAACAATGCATCGACTGCAATTGCATTTCTTTGCCATTTCAGGACACTAATTATCCATGGCATCCGACCTGTCGTCAAATGTTCCATTATTTAGAAGATTGAAAAGTCCAAAATAGCCTAGGCAGTAAAGTCTGTAGCCAGCGGTAAAGTTTGTGGTTTGCGAGGAGTGTGTCGAGGCGAAAGAAGGATGACCATATGATTTCACTTTTGCATGTACGACACGTCATGGTAAGA
>NW_018244418.1:0-694 GCF_001263595.1 Phalaenopsis equestris | reverse complement strand
CATATGACTCATAAGGGACAGATGCTAGAGCGGAGCAAGCGCTCACGGCAAGCGAGCGAAGCAGAGCTCGCAAGCTGAGCAGAGCACAGAGGAAGTATTTGTCCAAATGGGGGAGTTTCCTTAAGTGGGTTGGGGGTGCGGGGGCAACACGCCCACAATACGTTACATGGGTATTTTTGTAATATTATTATGGGTTATATTTATATATAATATATGTAATACAATGGAACCATATTTTTTCTTCTGGAATAGAAACCGCCGCTCTGCTCTCGTAGGCACATTGCCGAACATAATTAAATCTCTTGTGTTCTTCAATCCTCTTGTTGGTTTCTTTCACTTCGTTTATTATATTTATATAGATATAACTTTGGAATAATGGGCAACAATAAACTCTCTCTTTTGCCTCTAAGCAAAACATCATATGATTTGACTTTAAAAGATAGAAATTCTTTAATGCATGTCATAATAGAATAATAGAGGAAAAGAAAAGAAAAGCTTATTGAAATGATAAAAAATAGGTGGGGGACATTTACATACATACCCCATGTAATTCTTATACATATTTACAGATTTATCACTTAAACTTTACTTTTTTACATTTATATCATCCAAATCTAACACAAAAGAAAGGTTGAATGACAAATTACCTTTAACCAAACGGGCAAATTACTTCTGTACCCGGTGGCTAAAATCA
>NW_018244417.1:0-503 GCF_001263595.1 Phalaenopsis equestris | reverse complement strand
TTATTTTATAATTAATATAAGTTTTAATAATAGTAGTTTAATATAGTTGCACCTGCATGCTTAGCAGATATAAATTTTAATTAACTGCATATTTTAAATTATGTTTGCTTATTGCTTCAATCACAAAAAAACAATTAAGGCTTCATTTGAAGGAGCTTCATCATCCCATCAATTTCTTTTAAAAGCTGCATTCGACTTCTCCTAAAAAAGTTTGAGAGAAATTTGTCTCTCAATCATCAAATGAAACAATTTTCATGTCAGTGTTCATCCCAATCGAACTGAACTTCACTGTGCTTTTAAGCTAAACCTAATTTAGCAGTTTCCTTTTATTATATATATAATATAATTTTTATAAATTAAGCTCACTTTTTTTTTTCTTTTGAAATAAAAAATACTTACTGAAGCTCAAATATCTAATAAAAAGATGAAAGTTCTCTCCACCGCATGCAATAAAACAATTATAGTTTTTTAATAATTCTAAACATCTCACAATTCATTCATTA
>NW_018244416.1:0-3910 GCF_001263595.1 Phalaenopsis equestris | reverse complement strand
CCCATTGAGCAGAAAAATGATACCTGTATGCATGGGGTAAGATGATTTCCAGATAAAGTGATCTTTTCTACAGTCCCGCCGAAATATTCAACACTAGGCTTCAAGATCTCCTCCAGAACGTCACTTTCATCAAAGGCATCAATATTGAACTTGACCTGAAATGGACTTCCTGCATTGTAATGACAAGAAAAACAGGCATTCAAGTTTATTTGACCGAATCACCTACCAGCAGGGTGTGGGGTACCCGGTAGGACTTCTTGAAAAATTCACGGTTCTCAAGGGGTGTAGGTCTGAATTCTGATATGCCTTCATTTACCTGGCAATATTAAGTTCTTTTAAATGATTCATAATAAAACAAAAAATAAAATGATATTTTTCATATAAATCAACATAAAGGTAATTCAATTCAAGAGGTATGAATATCTTCGATCAGACTTGTCCAATTACTGATGGTAGCTGATCAGCAAATTTTGTAAGAGATAACATGATTTCCTGGTCCAATTCCTGTACAAATGCTCCCGCACCATCCAGTAGGGCTTTCCAAACATCTCCTATGAAATCAAGTATGACAATTGAATCAGAAGAGCATTAGATATTCTTTATTAGCATGAAATGCCTGTGTTAGCTTCAAATTATATTCCAGATGAATAATGAAAGGATGGGGAATCTTGGGGGATCCGCCAAATGTGAACCCCTAAGTTGACCTAATTAATCATACTTAACGAACCATAATAATCAATTATTTATGTGATTATGACGAATTTTTTTCTTAATAATTCTTGCGCAAAAATTTGTTATTTAAGTATAAATAACTGAATATTATGCATCACAATACAAATTCGTAATGTCTAAACCTGAAAAATGTGCAATATTAACTATGAAAAGTCATAAAAAAAAACAAAAAAACCAAGTTCAAGATGACAACTACCTTATATGCATATACAAGCACATTCATCTAGTCAGATAGCTAAGCTTAGCAAATCTACAATCTTGAATCAATTAACCAACTTACTCCATAAGGCTAAAGTTGCCCAAAGTCTTAAGTCGACAAAAATTCACATTTTGTCTAGTTCCCGTCCCTACCCTTCAATATATCAGACTCACTGATTCACAAAAAAAAAGAAAAATTAAAAGATCTTAGCTAACTAGTTCAAACGTACTAAACACTTTAAGAGAATTCATCTCATAGAGATTGCATCAAAGTTAAAACCCAATAGAAGTCACCAAACTCTTAGATAGTTATCAATCAACCAAACTTGTCTACGTGCCTACTTCAAAACATGCTTCACTGAGTTACTTTATGTAAACTTTTTTAAGCATCCTAATTGCAGATGTTAAAGCTTAACCTGAACCAATAAATAAGAGGTTAGATGATAAACTTAGCACATGGTCATGTCACATCACTCTTATATTTTCTAACAATAAAATTTAAAAACAAAAATTCACTTTAGATTTCCCTCTATATTCTCTCTTTTAGGCTTAAACCATACTAACTAATAAAGGTAGCGTCAAATTCAGAGAAATTTGGATTTAATATCCTAAAAACTGTAGTGAGGGCAGAAGATGTCAAGAACAAAAAGGTCAAGCCATTAAAAGCCCATATGAAAGAGTGAGGTTGCACAAATCAAACAGCAAGATTATGTAGCTTCCGAGCAGCTCAATCAAATGGAAGATCAAAGATGATCCAAGGACTAATCGATCAATTTTTTGTCAAATCTGTCAGCTCTCTGATTCGCAGACATCAACCTAACCTAGAAGCCATTATCTCCATTCTACGTATTGAAAAAATTCTCAAAAAAAAATTACTGCCAAAACACCTATTCCTTGCCATGAAGTGCTGACCTTACCCAACCAATGAATTTTACGTGAAATTCGAAGAGATGCAGCCACCTCCCATGTTTAAAATACATCATTTTGATTCATAAAAAGAAAAGTTAGATTCAGCCAACCTTATTGCTGAAGTAGATAATTGTTCGCAGCATTTGTGATATGCTCAAATGTCAAAAATTCTTCACTATTTTTAAGAAGGCACCGCTACGATGGTTTTCTCATCTCCCTCTTGGGAGTTTCTCATCATTCTCCGACTTCAATAAATATTTTATGGACTGATTTTCTAAGGCCCAAAAATCATTAAAGAAGAAATATGCATGTCGGTTTAACTTTTTTATGAAACACTAAATATTTTATGCTATTCAAAGAGTCTTACTATATCAATAACATATTAATATCATATCATATTTATGCTTCATAGGAGCGACGTCTAAAAATTTGTACCAAGTAGGGCACTTCAATATTAATATTTTTTTTATATACATGCACGGGTACCTTAGTGTTCTCCACTAGTACCATCAAGGAATGACTCTATCATGCAAAAACCATACAATCACACCTGACTACTCGCCCCGGTGCTCGTTGCTCTTACCTAGAGGCAACAACATAGAGTGAGCAACAACAAATTCAGAGAAATAATTAAGGCTAAAATATGATTTTGTACACATAAAATAATGTGCATGCTCATATGCCATTACACATCCATACACAAATCACAACTTGTTAGAATCATAGATAACATGAAAATAAAAGTAGGTGGTGTAAAAATCAGGACTACTATATAATTATACATGACAAATATGAAATCATAAGTATAGTCAAAAGCATGTTCGTAAACTGTTTATCGTATGTAATCATAACAATATCATTTCATATGTATTATTTCATAATAATGTCACTTGTAAATTTATAAGTTTCAACTATTCTGTCCCGTCATCATGAGTCGTTATCCTACCCCAAAGGCCATATAAATTATCGATAAAGATTGGGTTTCCCCCACCATAACAGTTATCAATAGCCCCCTGATACTCATGGTTCTCTAACATTTTGTCATCGCATAATCTCAACAGTTCCCAAAGTTTTTTCCTTGCATAAATGATGAGTCAGGAATGCATTCCTACATAATATGATTGCAAGCACTCATGTAATAGTCTACCCATAACATTCCTTGCGACATTTTCATTACTCGATCAAGCATTTATAAAGCACTACATGAATCATAAGGATGGAGCATAATAAATAAATACTCGCAAGAGATTCATATCATAAACATAATCATATATAGCCATAAGCTGATTATAGCATTATATGTATCATAAGAAAAGTAAACGTGTTGCAGATATCCATTCAAAATATGCCAAAAATTCTAAATGCATCTGCATCAAGATAGAAATCATATGAAAACCTATAGAAGATTATTTTTTTTCAAATTAGCACAAGATTATTTCACCTGACTTGACGGAACAGCCCTACAATAAGTGCCCACACGCTCGTCTCAAGCTCGTCGATTCGGACAGACAACCTGAGGCTCATATACAGCATAAGAATTCATAAAATTTGGTTTATAGCATGCATTAACTCAATAATATAATTTAATTGTCAAAACATACCTCAAAAGAGCTTTTCGGCATAAATCCGTCTTTCTAAAATCACCAATTTCACTCTCTCCTTCCTATCTTCTCAAACCTTCTCACTGATTTCCTGAAAAAATATTTTTAGAAGCTTGCAAAATTAATTACGACACTTCTAACACAATCGACGCCTCCAACCGCTGTTAGAAACGAGAATAGCATGAAAAACAAAATAAAAGTCAAAATTGAAGTGAGAGAAAGGAAATGAAAGTCTCAATTAGCATGAGAGAGGATTCGTGCTTACAAAAATCTCCCCGAAACCCTGAATTGTGCTCTGCGGCACCCAAGCGGAAGCTCACCCCATATTGTTTGCAACCTAGCTGCAGTAGTCGATCGCGATAGCTTCCCTAGTGCGAGAAACCGAGTGTAGGGGGAGTGCAAAGGGATGCGACACGAAAATCCTAAGAAATTCCAAGTCGTTCACTATCATCCAATCGACGCATTATCGA
>NW_018244415.1:0-634 GCF_001263595.1 Phalaenopsis equestris | reverse complement strand
TAGTGCATGGGCCCAAGTGGGTGCAAATGACCAAACCTTGAATTTTGGCTAGGTTAGCCATGTTAATTGGCCCAAATAAATGTTTAATTTGGTGTGTATGATCATAATGAACAACTTTGGTGAAGGATGGAAATGGTTTTGAGCTCAATTGAAGGGTCAATTTGAGGGAATTTTGAATTTTAGTCAATTTGGTCATTTTGGGTTAGGCTTGGGTTAGCCTTGGGCTAAGTCCAAATTTATTTTTGTAAATGATCAATAGGGACCGTATGAAGAGTTTGCAACATGAATTGGATGCTAATTTGGAGTTTAAGGCAACCAATTGGGTGGAATTTGGGAACTTAGCCAATTTGGGGCTAAATTTGGGAATTTTTTATTTCGGCCAAAATCAAATGTATTCAAGGCTTCACCAAGGCCAATTGATGGTTGATTTTGATGTGTAGGAATGTTATGAAGATTTTTCAACATTAATTGGGGCCAATTGACTTGGCTATGGGTTCAATTTGGTAAGATTAGGTCATATGGTCAAAATTGTGGTTTTGATCTAAATCAAAATTTGGCTCAAATTATGAGCCAACTAAGCTTGTATTTGGTTTAGATTAGCCATATCAAAAGTTAATTTGAGTTGAGGATTGGA
>NW_018244414.1:0-426 GCF_001263595.1 Phalaenopsis equestris | reverse complement strand
TTCTTGTAACTAAATCCTGCTAAAACCTATTAAAGGTCACAGATAGTTTATCAGGATTTATTAAGATTTACTTACTAACATACCAAACAGTTTTCAGAAGTTAACTACCACAGGATTTGATAAATCGGGATTTACAGGATTTAATAAATCTTATTTAAACTAAATCCCACTTGCAGCCAATCAGCCCCTTAAAGCCTGGCAAAAAATGTCAACTGCTCTACAGGATTTAACTGGATTTGTAAAATCCAAAGCCACTAAATTTCTGAGATTTAACCATTTCAGGATTTACAAAATCCGGAATTACAGGATTTAGTAAACCCTAACAACTTAAATCCCAGAAGTTTCCAAACAGCCCCAAAATGTTTAAATTTTATTTGTGATCAAAATAGCGTATACATTAAAACTAATGATATTAGAAGTATTCCC
>NW_018244413.1:0-769 GCF_001263595.1 Phalaenopsis equestris | reverse complement strand
GTCGACCTCCTTTAATTCGAACAATCAGCCTCCATCGACTCGATCAATTTTTTATCGTCAGCTCAACTGATGCTATCACCACTAGTCTGATAGGTTCGACCAATTCTTCCTTGTCAATCAACCATTTAAGTCAGCCTAGTCAATCGTATTTGTTGTTTCAAACAATCGACCTCCACTAGCTCGATCAATTCAATCGAATCCTCTCGTTGGCCTTTCTGATGGACCTCCACCAATCTGGCGGTTCGACCGACCCCTTTTTTGTTGATCAATAACCCACATTGGTCTAATTGACCACATTTGTTGGGTCGATTGATTGGTTGCCACTGGTCTGATCATGTCCACCAACCCCATTTGTATGTTGCATCATTGCATGTTGGTCTCATGCTGCTTGTGTGATCACATTAATGCCACAAACCTCGTCGCAAATCCACGAGCTTATGCCCTCATATGCTCGTAGCGGGCGTATATGCTCCACTTTGGCACTACCATTCATGCATACTTCGTGACACCCTTTGTCATGGTACATGACCACCCTGGGTGTTTATACTTGCATGTTTGCACTTGTACCTTAGCTTTGCATGACATTTTACATGGCGTCCTGCATTCCCATTACTTGTGCTTGAAGTCTTGCATTTGGATTTGTATTTTCACACACTTCTCCTTCACATTTGCACATCATGTGCATGGGTGGCTTGCTAATGAGCAAATCAGTTGTGTAATTCCCCACCACTGGAGTTGCATCCTTTCATTCATGCAATGCTGCTCCAGA
>NW_018244412.1:0-322 GCF_001263595.1 Phalaenopsis equestris | reverse complement strand
TTGCTTCCTGTCTTGCAGGTTCACTGAACTGTATCCGTGCAGCAACCTTAGGTATCAATACCTTCTTCTTTTTGAAAGATGATGCCTCAAGACGGGGCGTCTCAATAGAGACATCGGCATGTCGAGGGAAGGTATGCTCCCCGTGGTGTAGACCGGTTAGAGTGTCAGGTAATCATCATGATTGTAGGAATAATGGGTAAACCTCTCGGACTCAGTCTTGACTTAATCGGCAGGCGACCTGCAGTCCTGGTGGTGATATGATCGGTGGTGACCATAACAGTATCGAATCAGTTTCCCAAATGGAGCCAGACGGGAACACGGG
>NW_018244411.1:0-1423 GCF_001263595.1 Phalaenopsis equestris | reverse complement strand
TTGCACTCCTGGGCCACCTCTAATCAGGCTCTCCACAGAGGCATGGAATTTCTCTTCATAATCACTCTTCCTTCTATTACAACTATTAGTATGATCTGCAAAATGCTCTAAATTTTGTATAGCGATAAAATTGATATTATCCATCATCTTCTGCAATAACTCATCCCGAGTCTTAGTAGACTCACCTTTAGATGTAGAAGCACGTGAAGTAGATGGTCTAGATGAAGAAGCAGCAGAGGTAGATGCAGCAGACATTTCCATTCCATAGCTCCTGGAAAATCCTCCTCTCTAGCCAAAAATTGAATGCTTAGAATAAGTCTTCACATTCACCTTCATGATGATCTTTAGAAGTAACAAAAATTCCTCTTAATTAACTCCAGCCTACTCACACAAAGAAAAGATCAAGGAAGCAGATCCCAGATCTGCAGTAGTAACAACAGTGACAGAACTGATGATAGTGTGACAAATCAAAGCTCCAATGTTGATGAGCTTTCCCTCTTGAATACAATAGTTCAACGTTGTAGTTTCTTTGGTCACTTCACTGAGATGATTGGTCGGAAGCAGACGAGCAGAAATGAAATAATAGCAAGCCTTTGAAGGTGCACAATTCAACTTAACGTCCTAATTCTCATTTTAACATGTCTAAATTACTAGTTTAAGTCTTAAAATCAATACTAAAACATAATAGTCTAAAAAATACTACCCCAATTTTCTTAATCACACGTAAAACAACAATAAAAACAAAAACACACAGATACTTATGGGTTGCCTCCCACAAAGCACTTGGTTTTACGTCGTCCGCCTGACGTAACCAGTGCTTACTCTGGTTGTCCCAACATCATTCCATCATTAAACTTCTGCTAATCCCCTATATAATAAGGTTTCAGTCTATGACCATTCACTTTAAAGATTTTCTCAAATTTAGGATCTTTAATTTCCACAGCTCCACAAGAGTAAACTTTCATCACAATAAATGAGCTCATCCACCTGGATTTAAGTTTCCCTGAAAATAATCTTAACCTTGAATTATATAGTAAAACTTGCTGCCCTAGTTGAAAATTTTTAGTAAGAATCTTTCGATCATGCCACATCTTCATCTTTTCTTTATAAATTTTGGCACTTTCATAAGACTCATTTCTTATATCTTCAAGCTCATTTAATTGTAATAATCTTTTCTCACCAGCATATTTCAAATTATAATTGAATTCTTCAATTATCCAATATGCTTTATGCTCAAGTTCAACTGGCAAGTGACAAGCTTTTCTAAATATTAGCCTATTTGGGGACATTCCGATAAGTGTTCTATATGTAGTCCTATAAGCCCATAAAGCATGGTCAAGTTTGACTAACAAATCCATTTTTGTTGGATTCACGATTTTTTTTATAACTCTTTTAATTTCTTGATTGGATAATTCAGCTAAAC
>NW_018244410.1:190793-191112 GCF_001263595.1 Phalaenopsis equestris | reverse complement strand
GCTCCCTACTCTTAACCTGGTGAATGCCTTAGGGAACTATTAAACTTACTATGTTCTACTTAATAATATTATCCTTAAAATTTAAGGACCCCCAATACACAACATAGAGTTAGGAAGGTTTCCAAAACTTTACTTTTCCAGCTCTATATACATAAATGCTCTGACATGCATTTTGAGTTTCAGGTGGTGGAACAGAAGACTCACCAGGTACACTTTTACAGATTACCGCATTTACAGTTTTTCTTGTACTTTCTTACCGCACTTTTATTTATGCTTGTATTTATATACCTGCATAGAAAATATAAAATTGCATAAATCA
>NW_018244410.1:184823-189600 GCF_001263595.1 Phalaenopsis equestris | reverse complement strand
TAAACTATGAAAATTATGGGGTCAGTTTGACTTCATCTTTTTCAAAATTAAAATTTTTTTTAATGTCCTTCCGAAGCGGGCAACGGGATTTCAATTCCGATGACCGACAGCTTCTTACGGGCAAACCCCACACCAAAAGTAGTGCCGACAATTAACCATATTTATAATTAAATAAGTATTCCAATGATTATTGAGCCAACATTTATTGATCGTTAACGGAGCAATGTCCCCATAGTTTTCAACAATTTTGACATCAAGAAGCCAGTTGTCAAGCCAGAAGTCAATCTTACCTTCACCAATGTCTCAAGTATAAAGATCTTCAGCTTCATCTCTTATTTTAAAAAGTTCACACCAAGTTCTACAATCACCTAATTTTCTCTGATTGAGAATTGGATGAGTATGTTTACAATATTTCACTCACATAAAATCAGCTCAAATAGTATTTTGAGCCCAAAATTTTATCCATAATTTGCAGTAGAAAATCTTATGAAGATGGTTGAAAGATTTAATCCCCAAACCACTTGTAGGGATAAGAAGACATTGCTTTTTCCCATTTCATCCAATGAATTTTTTGATGTTTTCCTTCCCAGGGAAATCTGTTAAGAATTCTTTCCAGAATTACTTGAGAGCTCTTTTTCATCTTAAAAATTTGTAACATATACATATAAATGGGAGGAAAAATGCTCTTAATGAGTGTAATCTGACCAGAAGTGGAGAGAAATGTATTAGTCCAACAAGAAATCTGTTTAAAAATTTTAGAGATCACCTCATCAAAATGAGTCTCTGGTTTTCTTCCCTTAATAAGATGTCTTCCCAGGTAATTAATAGGAAACTTGACAGATTTGAAATGGGTAAGATCTTTAATCCAAAGTTTGGAAGCTGCTTTCACTTTATTGCTAAAAATAATTTGACATTTACTAGAATTAAAAAAGAGCCCAGATGGCTCTTGGAATAGAGTTAAATATTATAAATCTTCCTTACATAGGTTTAGAAGCATTGGAAAAAATAATCACATCATCAACATATATAAGATGTCTAATGTTAAAATTTGCTTTATTAGCATACCAAATATATTCATGAGATGAATAAGCCTGATTAAGTAATTTGGAAAGATAATCCATAGCCAAAATAAAGATCGTGGGAGAAAGTGGATCTTCTTGCTTTATTCCCCTTTTAGCTTGAAAAAAACTTGAAGAATTTCCATTGATGAGAATGGTATAATAATTGGTCTATAACCATCTTTAAATAATCTGACAAAAGTTAGAAGGAAAACCTTTACTTCCAGGACAGCCAAAACAAATTGCCAGCTTATTGTATCATAAGCTTTAGAAACATTTAACTTGAACATCAAATTTCCAGCTTTACAAGGACGATCAAAATCTAGAAGAAGCTCTTGATTGAGAAGAACATTATCAGTTATATGCCTACCCTTAAAAAATGTAGATTGATTAGGGGAGATAATAGAGGGTAGAAGTTTTTTGTATTATGAATACTAAAATTTTACTAATAATCTTCGAAATAACTTTAGTAAGAGCAATTGATCTGAACTTTTCCTAGCTACTCTTAATATCATCTTTTTGTAAAAGAGTTATAATAGACATAGCAAAATATTTAGGCATATTTACACCGCTGAAGAAGCTTTGTACATATGCAATAAACTCTCAATTTTACTATTAACCAGGATTTGATATAAAAATTGGAAGTAAAACCATGAGCACCTGCACTTTTCTCCCCATCAATAGCACTTAAAATCTTCCAAATTTAATCTTTAGAAGGAATAGAAGTTAGATCAAGAGTGTAAGTAAACTGTATATCAGCAGCAAATAGAGAATCATCAAAAAGATTAAAATTACAGTTATGTGGCACATTCATAAACTGCTAAAAATATTGTAGTGCATTAACTGAGATCTAATCCGTATCATGTAACCAAGTACCAGTACCATCCTTGATCTTGAAAATAGCATTAGAGTTCCTCCTATGTTTAATACATGCATGATGAAATTTGGTATTTCGATCCCCATCAATAAATCTCTTCATAGCAGTTTTTTGTTTGAAGTTCTCCTCCCAGTTAATTGCTTGAACCAGATTAGCATTAGCAGAAACAAGTTCTTTTTCAGCAATAAGAGCTACATCAATTTTTGCTTTAATTAACAACTTTTTCAGCCTCTTTAACTTTATGAGAAAGATCACCAAAAACATTCCAATTCCAAGATTTAAGCTGTCGAGCCACTGATTTTTTGGACAATCCAAAGCCTTTTCCAAGGAGGAAGAGTATCATTAGCAATCCATACATATTAAAAAAGCAAGAAAATCACAATGTTCAGTCCAAACATTGAAAATTTTGAATCTAGCCTAGGGCTAATAACTTGAAATAGAAATAGACAACAATAAAGGTCTACGATCAGAACAAGTATAAGGAAGATGAGAGGTCGTAGAGTATTGATAAGTTTCCATCCACTGAGAATTTACTAAGAATCTATCAAATCTTTTATGTAATTTCCCTCTTTTCCAAGTATCTAAAGGACATTGGAAAGGAAGTTCAACCAAATAAGCAGCATTAATGTTATCAGAAAAAAGTCATTTTTTTCTAAATCAACAGGTTTATCACCCCACTTCTCATTGGGGTTTGCCACACTGATAAAATCACCACCAACTAACCAAGTCCCTTGAATAGTAGTTTACAAAGTTTTTAAATGTCTCCAAAGCTCCTTATTATCTCTCAGTCTACTACCAGCATAGATAAAAGTAGCAGTAGTTTCCAAAAAAACTCACTTAAAAAGAACATGAAGAAATTGATCATGACTCACAATTACATGATACTGATTGTCTTTTTTGCAAAATAACCAAATCTTATTATTGATATTAGAAACAATATCAAAATGAGAAAAACTTCTAGTAATCTTTTTAGGAAGAGTCTGAGTAAGAGGTTCCAATATAGCAAAATAAGCAAAATAATGAATTCTATTTATATTTTCAAGTCTCATTAGAGAATTATAATCAGAGATTCCCCTGATGTCCCAACACATCTTTTTGATCATAGATTTAAAGTTCTGGAGACTCTAGTAGGTCTCCCATGTAACTGTTCCTGACAAGGATCTACTAAATTATCATTTAGCAAATTTTTTAACTCCCAATGTCTCTTATGTTTCCTTCTACCTCTCTAAAATTCCCAATTTTCCTCCATAGATTATCTGAGATAATGTAAACTGTCATCAACAATATCAGTTTCATTTGAAGAGTTAGCAATAGGGTAATTAATCCTTTCTGGCATCTCAATGACATTATTGGAAGGTAAACAGGATGATTAGTTTGTAACTGTGTTGGAATTGGAGAAAGAATAGGTAATGGTATGGCTACAGGCTAAGAAATCAATGTATCATTCATATTAGTATTAATTTCTTATAGGTCATATCTTGCTTCCAATGGCATACCAACATAGTTCAACACATTATTAGTAATAATATTGATAGTTATATTATCTGTCTGAACAAGAGCTTCTAGTTGAGGAGAAGAAAGTGTCTGCAGTGGAATAAAATTAATATCAGAGGGAAAATTCTACTTCTGAATAAGCTCCTCCTCTCTATTAGGAACATTGATATCCTTTTTTTGAGATCTCAAAGAAGGATTAAGTCTATAGCATCTTTCTTTAGTATGGTCAAAATTTTACAATGGTAACAATAGAAAGGTTTTTGTTCCATCGCAATGGATTGCCAGTAACCATTATGTTCAGTCCCTAACCAAACTTCATCAATTTCAGGAAGAGTTATATCCCTTTCCACTAGGATTCAAGTAACTGAAGGTCAAGTTAAATTAAAAGTGGAAATCTCCAATTTCATGGTTCTACCAAGAATTGATCCAATGAAGAATAGAACTTGATGATTAAAGAAAGGGAATTTTAATCCAGGTAAATTAAACCATATAAGGATAATAGGAGGTTCATGTGCAGGGTCGAAATGTAAAGACTATTTTAATATCTTCATTGATGCTCCATCTATAGCAACAAGTTTCTTAGAAAAAATCTGAGCATAATCCCTTCCCTTGTAAGATAAATCATAATATGACGACCATCAAAAAGCCCTACCTTCCAGCTTCCCGCCAATTTGAAATCATCAAAGACTCTTCGAATAATATCCATCTTGGATGTCCTAATTGAAATTTACCAATTAAGGTAAATTTGTAATTATCAGTAGTTTATCATTATCAGACTCAGAGAAAACAATAGCATGTTTGCCTGCTTTCTTGGACCCTTTCTTGAAAAAGATAAAATCAGCCTTGTTAGACATGGAATCATCGTAAAGTTGCGGGAAGGCCAGTTTATCTCCTAAAGAAGCACCCCAGTAGATCTGCCAACTATATCAGCAAACGATCCGTTCCCAATATAATTCGGGTCAGCCACAGATAAATCTTGTGCCATAATTTCCAATGAATAGAACCATCAACCAAAAAAATAGCGTAGATTATAAATCCTAGAAAAGAAGATCACTAAGAAATTGATCTCCCAAATTCAATAGAACAGTGAAACCAATAAAGAATTAGAATCTAGAATGCCCGGGAAAACCAAAAAATAGAAGAAACACCAAGAAAAAGGAAAAGTACACCAACAGTAATAGAATAACACCTCAAAATTCTCCGGCAAAGGAAATTGACCAGAGAATCACTAGTAATTGAAACAAAGAAGCCATCACGCCAAAATCCCTGGTAGAGCTCCAATAAAGTTCCCAGAAACCATGATGAAAAACTTCATGATATATATATATATATACGAGGTAGTCGTTTG
>NW_018244410.1:173500-184813 GCF_001263595.1 Phalaenopsis equestris | reverse complement strand
ATATATATATATATATATACCTTTGACCATTTAATGATCCGATTAGGAGAGTAGATGCTTTATATTCAACTTATGTTAAGAAGATAGAGGGAGACCTAAAAAAACTTGGACATATTGTATAATAAATGATCTTAATCTATTGGAATTAACGACAAATATAACACTCAATTGGCCGTAATGGAGAAAAAAGATTCATGCAGCTGACCCACTTAGCGGTATAAAGGCTTATGATGTTATTTCCTGCATTTTGTTCTATTTGGTTCATATTTGTGCCTTTTTAGAGTTATTTTTTGTATGTATTTGCAAGTTCAAGGTAATACGTTAGCAAGAAGGGAACATGTGAGCTAAGTACCACTTAGGTGCCCCATTAGCATTCTGTAGCCTAGCACAAAAAAGCAGTAAGATCGACGGCACAGTGTCCTATTATGGTGCCTGATCGTCCGAATTCTTCCCCATATGGCCTGGAAACAGAGCAATGGGAAAGTTGATGCCTAAGCCAGGTGCATAGGCTCTTGCTTTACATTTTGACCCAATGGCAATCCATGTGCCGAAGCACCAACCTAAGGAGCGCTCCAGTGCTAGCTTAAGTACCCAAGCACTCGACGTTGTTTTTTGGCAATTTCTATGGTTGTGGCATTGAGAAGATTTAAGCAACATTCCAAAGGTCAAATGAGAGATTTCAAGGGAGAAGATAGAGAACAAGCGAGAAAAAGCCAAAGGGTGACGAAGGGTCTCACTAGAGAACTTTCAAGAGCGGTCAAAGCACATCAAAAGGAGAAGTGTGTGAGAGTGTTGTGAGCATGAACAAGTGTTCCCTTGAGTGAGATAGAGTGTTTGAGAGTGAGATCAAGTGAATTGTGTACTCAAAGTGCATGTGAACATAGTGGATTCATTAGAACACATGTATTCTAGTGAAGCATATTGGTGGGATTGTTTAAACTACAATTGCTTTGGTTTTGAAATGAATTTCATGTGTTCTTCTCTAATGAGTAGGAACTTAATATCTCACTCACTTGAATTGAAAATCTATGCAAGTTAATACTATCAATGAATTGTGTTTGATTAATTAACTATTGAATTGTTAGATCCAATTTAGGGGAGTTCTTCTCACTTAAAAACCATAAGCGTAGTTTGTAGTAGAGCCGTCAAAATGGCTTGTTGTTTGCAAATAACTCATGTTCAACTTGTTAACGTGTTCAATTCATTCGCTAAAAAAACAATCTGAACACAAACAATTTTTTTTACGCTAAATATATAAACGAATCAAACTTGAATAAAGATTTGTTTGCTCATGTTCGACCTAATTTGGCTCAAAATAATATATATTATAATTGATGAGTATTATTTTTAAATAATTTAATTGACTTTAGGGCTATAAAGATTTATATTCAATTTTTATTTTTAATTAATAAAAGAGAATAAAAATACATTAAATTCTATTTAAATGAATATTTTAATATAAATAACTAGTTTTAAATCTCACCCATACCCTTAACTTTCTACGTCTACGTGATTAGGGTAGTCAAAATGGCTCATTGTTCGTGAACAACTCGTGTTTGAAACTTAAACAATTTTTTTGCACTCAATTTCTAAACGAGCAAAACACGAGCAGTTGTACTTTTAACGAGCCAAGCCTTGGCTTGCTCAAGCTCAGCTCGTTTATGAATCAATTCATTGCAAAAATTAGATATAATCACTTTTAAAAATTCATAAAACTGCGACACATCAAACTAAACATTGGACTAGTAAACTGCGACACAAAATTAATACATGTTTTATTTTTATCTACAACAAAAATAAGAAAAACAAGAGTTATTATGTTTATGTCATATTAAAATGTAAAAAGAAATTAAATTGCTTATAAATTTAAAAAAATAAAATATGATTAATCTAATTTAGTTGTTTGTTTGCCTACATACCATACATACCTCTTAAGTCCTATGGAATTATATATCAACATTAAACTTCATATTTTACATTTATATTACCCAAATTTTGTGCATCACATCAAAAATATCAAAATTTTTATTTAAATAAGATCAAAATTCACTTTTTTATTTTTAAATAAATTATACCAATGTAAAAATTGAATGGTTTTAGATATTTATACATATGAATCAGATGGTATCATGCTGCAAGTCTTCCTAAATTTATCAAATGCGTCGAAGTTCAGGTGGCCTGCCAGAGAAGCAAAGAATACGACGGGAAAACTTGAGCTAACCGCTACGCATCAGAATCCGCCGAGAGAATTCATATAACCAGTTATCCTCATTTCCTAGCGGTTCGCCCTCCCAGTTCCCTGGCTTCGCAATAGTCAAACAGGGAGAGAGGCCACCGGTTGCACCTCACTCCATCTCCAGATAAGGCTCCAGCTTCTGCTGGATTCTGTGGTCTAGAACCTCTAAACCCTACTCATATCTACTTGCGCATATCACAAGATCAATAGCTCCGGTGAGGCCCCACCCATGTCCGCCGTTCAAGCGTCACTCCTCTGTCGCCCCTCTTTTCCGCCTGGTTTACACCGTCCGGCTCCCTCTCTCTTACCTCACAGCCGCGTCTCCGTTTCTCCTTATTCCGTCTCATTTTCTATCCCTTACTCCCATCGCCGGTGCCTGGCTGTCTCTCCATTTCGCGCATTGCCTGAGAAACACGAGCCGAATCCCTACGAAGATGTTTTATCTTCGAGTCAGGAAAACAGCGGCCGTGACGAGCCGACCACAATGGTTGGAGGTTTGGGCTCTGTGGAGAAATCGTCCGTGGTAGAGGCAAGGGCTGAGGCGCAGCAGAATAGATTTCCGTTACTGGTGTTTGTTGTTGGCATGTGTGATTTGGTAAGGAGAGGGTTGGGCAGGCTGGCCTTGTTGGAGTGGCTTAACTGGTGGCCTTTCTGGCGTCAGGAGAAGAGGCTGGAGCGTCTCATTGCCGAGGCTGATGCGAACCCTAAGGATGCTAGAAAGCAGAGTGCTCTCCTGGCTGAGCTCAACCGGCACAGGTTTATTTTTTTTAATAGTCTCTTTTGTCTTCCATTTTGCTAGATAAACTAGTTTGTTCTGTTCAGATTTTTACCTATTGTTGGCCTTTCTTGCAAAAGTTTGTATTTTGAGTTGCTTTCTGGTTCTTTGAATCAAATTGTTCTCAGTAGAAAATCCTTTTTCTTAAAAATAATTAGTAGGTAGATTGTCCATTGCATTGATGCTGTTTTATTTAATTTACCGGTTGTCAAGTAGAAAGCTTATTTATCCGATATTTTGTTTCTTTGTCCATGTTACTTGCTCATTACTTTAGTTTCTAGTGCACTTGATTGTTTGTTCATGATAGTTCATTAAACCTTTTTAATGATCTATCACAGATATGCATGATTTAGCATGCATCATTATTGAGTGTGGCACGGCTCCTTAGTTCCGCTCCATACACCTATATTCCAGTGGGCAAATGTGATGAAATGCTGTGTTATATAATACCTGAATTTTTGGTTTGGTTTTCTTGATTGTTTGGGAGTTGTGCTTACAATTTACTTAGATAGCTTTGCAGGTGGCTTTATTATTTTTTTTCTATATGTTGATTGATGCTTATGCTGACAACCAAGAATTACTTTTTGTATGCAAAAGTAAAAATTATTTTCCCCTTGTAGGATATGTATTTCAAGCGTATCAAAACCATAATTCAGTATTTGGGAATCTCGATAATATATTTTTTAAATTATCATTGGAATTTAATATGATAAACTGAAGAGAAAAATTTTTCCTTTATGCTTGGCAGATTCAGGCTAATAAGCTTTCTATCTTTGGATAGGTCACTTTTTTTTTGGAGTACCCTTTAATGTTCAAATTTTTAGGGTTTGTTTGGGATCAATTTTGTTTTTAATTTATGTTTTGGGCTTTGCATCTATTTTTAAAATATTTTTTTTTTGCATGCTTTTATTTTTTGTTTTAAAAAATAAATTAGCTTATTTTAAAAACACTCAAAACATGTAAAAATTATTTTGAGTGTTTTAAAAAATAATTAAACTTATCAGAACATACCAAATATATTTTATTTTAAGTGAAAATGTATACAGTACAAAATAAAAACACAAAATAAAAATAGAAATCAAAAGTAATCCCGAACGGCCCCTTAGCTTTTCCAGCAATATCATTTACTATTTTGCTGTGCAGTATTAAGCAAGCTGCACACTTTTTAGATTGACCACTCTGTACACATTTGGAGGATCATAAGTTATGTTAATAAATTTTTTGCAGACCTGAGTCTGTCATTAAACGATTTGAGCAAAGAGACCATGCAGTTGATAGTAGAGTGGTAGTAGAATATCTGCGAGCTCTAGTTGTCACCAACTCCATTGCAGAATATCTTTCAGATGAGCAATCTGGCAAGCCATCTAGTCTTCCAATGCTGGTAGTTTCTAGCTCTTTTCCTATTTGTTTTTTACGTATGCTTTTGATTATCAGGATTCTACTTTTTGGCCCATCAAGAAGTTTTATTTTTTAAAAATATTTTTGACTTCGTGTTGATTAAATATAACTTTGTGAATTCGTTTCTCGCCTCTTTCATTACTACTCTTTTCATTTTTACATTCATTTTTTTTAGAACTGTAAATTACAAAAAGGCTTGTTACACACCTTGGTAAAATTTGGGTTGTGGAGATGCATGCATGGTTCTTGTAATTTTAAATGGATGGCTTCAATTATTGGGAAATTTTCTTTTTATTCCCTTTAGTTGTCTTTTCTGTGAACAAACCTTATGGTTGCTTAGTTGTTTTGTTCTGGCTCCAGTAAAATTATCTAAGAAACTGGAGGAACCTTCTTTCTTGAGAATATATATATATATTGTTTCAAAGTAGTAAATGTTTTGGAAACTAACATATAGCATCTTTCTCTATCTATTTTATGTCTAGTTTTTTGGTTGCCTTAATTCACCACAAACTTTCTGTTATTGGTAGATTTCCATTTTCTTTAGTTTCAATGCCTTCAAACAGCAGGCTGGTTTATAGAAAAAAGCTCTTTTTGCCTATGTAAATTTAATGAAGAGTTAAATCAGGAAAAAAATTCTAATTCTACTAGTATTTCATATTCACAATAAGGTTTTTGTGAATTTTTATTATTTGTATGCCTTGAAAGGATGGGCAGAGATTCTTACTGAACATTTGAAGATATTAAAAGCATCTCAAAGATGCAGGCAACAATTGAATTCCGATTCCTTGAGTATTGTGGTATGACCGCCATCAAAATCGACATGTTTTTTCACAGAAATTAAGCCAAATACAATTTTATTTCCCAAACACTAATTCAAAGCAATACAACATTAATAACTCACACGAATACAAAATATAAGCACTACAATTTGAGAGACAGGCGATATCTCCCAATTCCTACAATTCGAGAGGTAGTAAATCTTTCCCAAACCCTAAAACTAAAACACAAGGCTCAATCTCATGCATAGTACTAACCCTAAATATGATACTTATACCCAACAACAAGAATAATAAAAAGTTAAATTGTTCTTAGACATGCAAAAGTCAAAATTGCCCTTAGTCTAGACACTGACGTAGCGATACCCCTCAAAGAGATATTTTTTCTTCAAGGTGAGAAAAAATGAGAGTGTTTCCTTTCCTCCGTTATAGCTATCTTTATTTTTCCATCCTATATCTCCTTTACCTCCTCGCCATGCAGCATGAGAATTTGTAATTTGTGATCTTTGAAATAGTGTGCTTGGGTAAATTTCTCATCATATTGAAAGCATAACCTCTTGGCTCTTTTTTTTTGAATCTCTGTTATAGTAAGCTTCTTGAGTGTTGCTCCCAGTCAAGGCCCATTATTTTTGTCCCATGCAGCCATCGTTTGGACTTCTGCTGTTTGAGCTTTTGGTATTGTCGTGATTGTAGCAGTTCGACACGACGCGACGCTCGATCTGTGCTGCTCCTGCTGGCCTTCTCTATCTGGTTCTTATCCTCTACCATCTGGTCTGACTCCATTGTCTCTTTCAATCCCCGTGGTCTCAATAATCGGAGTGCTACTCTTATGTCAGACTCTAGGCATTTCATGAAATTTTCCCCAAATTCAACTTCAAAAATCCTCCTCAGCCGTCCTTATAGTAGTCAAATTTCTTATTATATTCTTTGACAACTCCCTTTTGAGTCAAGACATAGAGTTGCTTATGTGGGTCTTATTCACGAGTGACTCAAAAATATTCCATCAAATAATTTTTAAATGCCTCCTACAAACAGATCGAGCATCTGACCTCCCTCCACTGAAATCAGGATAGAGTTTTCCCTCCAAGCATAACCCTGCTGCAATGAGTTTTTCCTTCACATCTAGCCCATTCATTGTAAAGTATCGCTCGACTCGATAAACCCACTCATGTGCTCCTTCACTTTTGAAGATCGGCATCTTCAGCTTCCTAACCTTAGTATCTCCATCCCAACTTTCTCTCACTTTGTTTTTTTACCCCATGTATCGAGGGCAAAATTCCTCCTTCTATTTTAGCCATATCCCCTCCCTGCTTCTCTCCTTTCTTCATTGTGCTCCTCCATACCTCTTATATAATCTCTTCTCCATGTTTCGAACCAACCACTTCCATCAGAAAACTGCAATCCACCCCCAATTAGAGCTCTGAGAGGGGGTTCTAGATGTGGGGTTGCTTTCCTCTTCGCGTTCCTCTCGTTTAATCTCTCTTTTTCAATTTGGTAGTTCAATCTCTGGTCAACCCTTGGTTAGGATTTGCAAATCGAGCCGCCAGCGTGGTTTTGGTTTGCATCTCAATAAGCCTCCTCCTCATCTCCTCCTAGCACCCGAATCTTTTTTTCATGGATGAAATTCTATCGTCTATGGGGGCAAACATTTCTTCTATCTTGGATTTAAGTTTGCCCACATTTTTTTTTTAATTTCTTATCAAAATCATCTACTTTGTTGGCTTTCATTCATTCCTTTCATTTTTGAAACTTATATGCCGCGATACCGTAGTTGGTTAAAATCGAGTTCGTAAAAATCAGCTCGAATCTTGAGGATTTCCCAACAAGCTTAACTCATCTTTCTTCACAGGAGATGGAAGATTCGTCGTCGCCTTCCCAACAAGCCCTTGTCACGATTGTATTCATTGCTAGCTAGCTAGCTCGATCGCGTTATATAGTAGTTGTTACCTTATTGTGTGCCCGTCAGACTAGGTCACGAAGGCATTTCTTGTGTGCTGCGATCTAGTCGGCCTTTCCTATACCTCACAATCCCATTGGTCTTCACCGCAAGCACCAATCACGAGGGCCTTCCTTGTACCCCACAATTTTGTTGGCCTTCCCCGCAAGCACTAATCGTGACTACTTCATGAGGACAATGTGGGAGGAAGTGAACGAAGGAAGTTTCAAGTCTCTGTAAACCGTGATCTCGTCATTTGCCCTGCAAAATTAAAGTTGTGGGCCTCTGTAAGCTGCGAGCCCGTCATTGCCTTCTCTGCAAGCATGATTGCTACTATATCGTCATGATGTGATGCCATCATTGCTTCAACGCGATCCCATTGTGGTTTCCCTGCTAGCCCAATCACACACAATCCCGCCGTGACTTCTCTGATAGCTCGATCGTAACTGTATCTGAACTTCTGTACGTTCCTTCTCCTTCCTCCAAGAGCCACGGTCCTCTTCTCTGAGAAGATAACATTCTTTTCTTTTCAAATTCTCAAATTGATGCTTTGATACCAATTCGATACTATCCGACGTCAAAATTGACACGCTTTTTCATAGAAATTGGGGCAAACACATTTTATTTCTTGAACTTCAATTCAAAGTAATACAACACTAATAACTCACATGAATACAAGGATAAACACTTCTACAATTCAAGAGGTAGGCGATCTTTTCCACTTATTACAATTCGAGAGGCAGAAAATCTCTTCCAAACCCTAAATTTTAGATTCACCTCATGCATAAACCTAACCCTATGCATAGTAAGCTTATTTATACCCTACAATAATAATAATAATTAAAGACGATTGTATTTAGACATGCAAAAGATAAAATTGTAGCACATTGTTCTAGTCAACTATGCTAAACTGAGTGTGTGCAGTTATTTTTCTTCAATTCTAACTATAATTTGGTTTCCACATTGTTTAATTTCTTTTTCTTTTAGCGTTATGCTAGCTGGATTTTATAATCGTGGGTTTCTCAGTTATTTTTGGAAAATAATTTTTGGTTAGTAGCTACAAGAGTTGAAGGAGCGCGCAGCTGGAAACGAAGATGGATCTTATCGTAATCCTGGCATCTCTGACAAGCAGCCATTGCATGTAGTTATGGTGAGGTCAAGGAAACGAGACCCATGATTTCTGTCTTATTTTGAGTTTTTTTTTTTTTTGCGCAATTCACTGTTTGGATTGCCATGATTTCTGTCTTATTTTGAGTTATTTTGAGTTTTTTTTTTTTTTGCGCAATTCACTGTTTGGATTGCCAGGTCATTTACTTGATACTCTAAATTTCGTCAGGTTGATCCCAAAGCATCTGGTAAATCTACAAGATTTGCACAAGAACTACTTTCAACAATCATATTTACAGTGGCTGTGGGACTGATGTGGTATGCATTTTTGCAAACTTAATTGCCTTTACTTATATTTGTATCCGAGGAAATGCATGCCACCTGTAAGATTTTTTATTGCTTTTCAAAAGCTGTTAGATTTTTTATTCTAGCAGTTTCTTTTCTGTTTCTGCATGAAATAAATATTATTTTTGCAAATATGGGTGGTAGGGATTGACATTTCTTTTGTGAACTTTTTGGGACTTCAGTTATTAGCTTTTATTTTTTATCAATAATTCTGCATATTAGTAACACTTTTTTACAGGGTAATGGGTGCGGCAGCACTCCAAAAGTATATTGGAAGTTTGGGTGGGATTGGCACCTCTGGTGCTGGTTCGAGTGCTACCTATGCTCCGAAAGATCTGAATAAAGAAATTATGCCAGAAAAGGTACTTACTGTCTGAACAATTCATTTGATTTGAGCGTCTTTTATTTGCAATGCGAACTTGTTTGGGTTTAATCATAATGCTTTTTTTAGACTGAAGAACTGAGCAAAATAAATTGGCCATCTAAACTTATGGGCAGATGTAGTTAACTTACGAATCAAATATGATTTATAATATATATGATTAACACGGTAAACTGCGATCAGTTCAGTTTTGATTAACTTAGGTCCTTGGTTTGGGAGGCTTGTATGGAGCTTGAGGTACATAATATAGTTTTATTTGTGTTAAATTTTTAGAATTTAATTTGAAAATTTAACTTGATGTCTGTTTGAGCCTGTGGTTTTTGTAGCGACACATCTTTCTTTGATTTTTACATGTCCAGCCTGGTGTAAATGCTATATACTTTTTAATTTTCAATGCTGCCAAAGCTGCAGAGTGATTTACAATACAAAAAGGCACATGAATGCAGAACCACGTTGCACCTATGTATTTGATTTAGGAAGTGCAACCTGTGATTTCATTGTTTACCAAGTTTTTGCATGTACAGAGATAAGAATAATAGCAGTCTATATTTTCCTTGCCTTACTTTCTTGTTGTGTTCCATGCAGAATGTCAAAACCTTTAAAGATGTGAAGGGCTGTGATGATGCTAAGCAAGAGCTTGAAGAAGTAGTAGAGTACCTTAAAAATCCAGCAAAGTTCACCCGCCTTGGAGGGAAGTTGCCTAAGGTTTGTGAATGCATAGATCGTTAATACTATAACTTTTTATTTTAAGTTTCTTAGCAATCTTTTCTATCAGCATCCCTGCATCCCAATACAATCGCTTTGCTGTAAGCACTGGCAAAATATTTAGATATTTTTCTGGTGGATGGACTAGTTTTAAGACTAATTTCAGTTTGACTTGCGACGAATTTTAATCATTTTTGCGGTAGGATTTGTTATATGGGAAAAGGGACATCAATAAAATAGTTAAGATAAGAGAATGGAGGTGAAGATTAAAGGAAGTCGTTAGATTTATCTAGAGGATGGAAATATTATTTAAATGATTGCCAATTAAGTGTCACACCCCAACTGACTCCTCTTTTTGGGTTAGCCGTGGCGTGAAAGAGGCAGAGTCAAACCAAATTCTCACTAGCACTAGTCCCGACTTGCAAACTCTGGACACAGTAGGTGATGGACTAGTCTAACTAACTCGCCGTAATGTACATAGTACATTTTTAATTCATTATTTATTCACATTTATATATACTTGAAATCATGAAAAATCATATCAAGAAAAAAAAATATATATAGTTGCTAAATTCAAAATAATAGAAACACGTATCCAAAAGTTTGTACACACTTTAAAATTATAGTGTAAAAGTTGTACATGTCGCACCTAGTGACTTGCTCAGATGTTCTTTATCCCTTCCTAAAATTACAACATAGCATGTGCTATAGACTCAATGAAATAACCAAGGCTAAATAAAGAATTTTATGGACGAAAAATAAAAAATGTGCATGATCATATGTAGCTCATGTACATGTTCACAGCAAATGTCACGATGTGTTATAATTGTATAAAATATGTAAAGATAGACACGTAATGGAGAGAATCATGACAACCGTATAAAATATGTATTTCATCTATTCATCTGTAGGGTGGAGGAAAAAAAATTATTTTGAAGGAAAGGGGGGGGGGGGGGGGTGGGGGGGGGGGGGGGGGGGGGGGGTGATATGGGAGGATGTTAGAAATTCTAGGTTATGACTAGGATTAGGCTAATTCTGATACCAAATGATACATGAGTTAACCCAAAAAATAATAGAAAAATTAAATATTTTTACTGAAAACAGATAGAGGTTACAAGCATAGATACTTGGAGCTAATAAATAACAAAGACTCAACACGAGCTCAACTAGGGTTGAGGTCGAAGGCGGTGCTGCTGTAATTTAAGGAGAATAATAACTAAAATGGGTTGGGTGGTGTATGAAAACAAGGTCCTCGGGGTGATAGTGGCAACAAGAAGGCGGAAGTTGTAAGTGGGAGGTGGTTGGAAGGGGTAGTAGCAAGTTGGAGGTGGCTAGAAGAGAGCTGCAGCGGGTTGGAGGTGGCTAGAGGGGTGCAACAAGTTGGTAGGTGGTTAAAGGGGTCAACAGCAGGCAGGAGGCGGCTGGAATGGTCGACAGTTAGGTGGACGGGGTGACAACAACCATGGAGACTGTGGTAACGGAGGAGGGGCAGGGAAGCTGGGAACTTTAAACAAACACTATTCCAGGATGAGTTACAGTTGTAGCGTCTTCTCGCTTCGGATATAATCCTAGAATGGAAAACCTGGATGCCGGCGGCTATCCTGATAGATAATCGAATAAAAAAATTGCCCTAAAATATAAATAATATATATT
>NW_018244410.1:159859-173475 GCF_001263595.1 Phalaenopsis equestris | reverse complement strand
TATATATATATATAGTACTTGGTAAATGAGGGAGACCCCTCCTAATAGGCAGCAAGCCCTAAGCCTAGAAGTATGGCCGATCGACCCTTCATGTATACATGATGAATCGGTTCAGCTGCCTACTCTTCACATGTCTGGTTTAGTTTATAGGGACGTCCAAATTAGTATGTCAGGCTTGAGAGATTTTCGACCTTATTCGTCAAAGCTTTTGTCTGTACGCTGAAGATGACAGTGCTGTTGTAATCTCTCGAGGTTGAAGGCTCTTTGACGACGACCCTAGAAGCACCTAGATTCCTTTGACAACTGCATTGTCTGTCAAAATACTTGAAGAGTTTTCTTCATTTACTCATAGCCATCCATATCGGCCCAAGCATCAGGTAGTATGCTGCCGAATTGAACGGGGCCTTCATGCTAAGTATGCTCTGTAGTATCTTCCAATGATAGCCCAAGATTGGCCTATTCTTATCTAGCACGAGGACAACAGACTGAACTCCCTATAACGATGGCGGCCATGATGGTAATGTATCGATTATGATGTCCTAAAATGCTTTTTGTAGTGATTGCCCTATGTTTGGAATCGGCTCCGAACCAGTCGATTCCACTCCCTAAGACATGCTCCTTCTAAGGTTTCCAACTGTGGGTGGCTGTTTGATTCACGGTGGTTGCCTGCTTTGCTTCCATTGTCTCTCCACTTTCAGTGCTAAGGTCTGTACGTCCCTTAGTGTCCAATAGGGTTGTGGCTAGACCATATTAATGATGACGGGCTTTAGGCCTCCCAAGTATCTGACCATGGTGTTCTCCTCTATTTCTTTTGGCTCATACTTCAACTTAAGCTGCATAAATTATGCCGTGTACTCAATTGATAGTTCTTTCTATTGCAGGTAGTGGACTTTCAAGAAAATAAATTTGCGGTAATGTGGGGGTACGTACTGTCACTACATCGCCTTTTTCATTTTCGTCCAAAAAATGATTTTGTTACATTCTTTCTATCTCTCTCACTTTAGGCTATCTCTTCACAATGAGGAATTTTTCTTCAGCTTGATGACAACGAGCTTCACTTTTCTGTCATTCACTTCCTTGTATTCAAATATCTATTCAATAGTTTGCATCCATTTGAGGAAATAATTTGGATCCATTCTTTCCTCTAAGTCCGATAGGTCCATCTTCATTCTCAGATTTCTGTTTTCTCCAATAGGCTCCTCATCTTTGCATCTTATAAGATACACTCCATCTTTGTATCCTCTAATAAGTATCTCATCTCCGAATCCTTGAACACACACCTTTCTTTTATGTCCTTTTTAAAAAGACTCGGAGTCGCCAACTTGTCTTATTGTCATATTTTTTGAATAAATCTCTTTGATTATAAAAATGATCCGAAGAGGGAGAGAAATCGGAAAGATAGAATATACGACAAAAGTTAGACAAGAAAATTTTAAAAAGAAACAATGAAGGCTTATATAAGTTAATCTTCGTATGATAAGTCAAGAATGTATGGTCAAAAGATATTGGATATCCAATTATTATTTATGATATCCAGCAATTTGATAAATCAAGGATGTTTATCATCTCAAACGGGTGAATTCCAATACTTTCGGTGCTTATGTCTTGCCATAGAGCAGAGGGTGAATCACTGCATCCACTGCGGGCGGTAACAACTGAGCATGCAAGGCCCACGAGACGATATCAATGATTTTTCAAAGGAATGACAGGGCTCAAAGGAGGTGCCAACAGAAAGAAGATGACTCCCTAAACACATAGAGGTAGCCGGGTCAGGATATCATTGTTCTGTTATCCCAAATTATGAAGAGCCTAAGTCTATCTGGTCGTGAAGGTAGTCGACCCGACCTGACTAGGGACCCTTTATCAGTAATCCATGAATTGTGTCGTCCAAGGAAATCTCGATAGCCCAAAGGTTAGAGGAAAGAAACATCTAATTCCCTATGACCCTCTAAGAGGTGAAATAGGTAAAAATGAGAGTTATACTCGTCATTTAAGGGTCTGTTTGACGCAGTTTAATTGTTGCAGTGCGTTTTGAAAATGCAGTTGACTCCATTTGTTTTCTGCTTTTTGTATGCATTTCAGGATAAACGTTAGCATTTTTTTATTAAACGTGGACGCGGGTTTGACCCTGCTGTCCGCGTTTGGAGAAAAAACTTCCCGCGCTTGCTCTCATCCTGTGTCGAAGCCCTAAGGCTTCTATCCTCTCCTTTGCTCTCATCCTGTGCCGAAGCGCTAACGCTTTTCTTTCATTCTCCTCTCTCTCGATCGTTGCCTCTCCTTTGCTCCCATTCTGTGTCGATGCCCTAACACTTGTCAGTACGTGGTTGTGGTGCTCTGTAAGTAATATCATTACCTTTCTTGTGGTGATTTTCGATGGAGTGGCTATTTCGTGCGATTATTTGCCTTTCTCTTTTGCTGTGAGGATTTTGTGGAGCTCTGCCGTGGTGATTTTCTGATGGAATGACTTATTTGTGTAGAAGTTTGTGCTTAGTAGGGGGGACATTAATTTCTAACGTAAGGTATGTTGAAGACATTATAATCATTACTAAAGCTTCCTAGGTGGCTGTCAAAAAACATTTTTCGTTTGTTTTTCATTTTGAATAGGTCTCTAGTTTGAATTTCAACAAGAACAAGTGTGTTTTTTATCTGGCAAGGATATCTATAGCTACGACTCATTGGATTGCAAATTTTACTAGGTTTTCAAGTGATCAACTTCCTATTTCCTAACTTGGTGCGAAGATTATCAAGGGCAGAAGGAAATGCTTTCTTTGTTTAGGGGCTCTTAAATTCTATATCTACTTGACTCTCTTTTTGGTAGATAGTTTCATCTGTGATGGGGCTAGAATTACATTAAATTAAAGCTTTTTCTCCTCTCTTCCTCTTTACTCTCTTCAATTATTCAAAATGAACAAGTATATTATTTTTAAGATTGAGAGAATGTTTAATAGATTCTTGTGGAGTGGTTTTTCTTTCCAAATTCACTAGACAACCTAGAAGAAGTTGTGCAGCCTTATTGATTGGGGTGGCTTAGTCTTTAGGTCCCTAAGGATTCCATTTTTATTGATTGTATCAAATTATGGATCAAGTTTAGAGCTAGAGCTTCACATTCAGTTGAGTTTATGTGAAAGAAGTATTCTGCTCACTCTCATCCCTTAGCTGGTACTCAACTAGTTGATTTTGCCATATGGAAATAAATGTTGTCTCATAGGGTGGCTGCTGACCATCTTATCTATTAAGAGGAGAGGCAACGATCGAGAGCGAATGAGGAGAATGAAATTTATTGTATTCTATTAAACCCGACAAGTGTTAGAGCACCGACACAGGATGAGAGCAGATGCCCTAACACTTTTCTTTAATTCTTCTCCTCTCTCTCGATTGTTGCCTCTCCTCTGCTCTCATCATGTGCCGACGCCCTAACACTTGTAAGGTTTAATAGAATAAAAACTACCCAAACAACCAAGTCCTAGCCTAACAAACCATTTACCACATGTTTAATTTATTTTGTATAAGAATAATGACTGCTATGTAAATAAGAATACATTATTTTGTTTCTAAAAAGTGAAATTTTTGTTGTATGCTTGTATGTACATGATTGACTATGATGGAGTTACCATTTTATGATACCAATGATGGAATGATAGTGTATCCATGCACATATATGAAAAATGATATTAATATTGAAATACCTTATGTGATACAATTTTTAGATGGTGTTCATGTGACGATTGTACAATATAGAATGATATTTGTATGTTATTGATATAGTATTTTGATATCACTAAATGTTAATATCGATTTATTATAAGTTTAACTGACATACATTTTACTTTACTTTCTGTAGAATTGCTTTTACTTTTTGAGGATCCATTGAAATTTTTTACCCACTTATGATATGCCTAAAAAATATAATGCTTTGTAGCCAGATTTTGCATTTAAAAAATGTTGTATATTGTTGATTCTGCCTCAGCAGCTCCAATATTATCCTCAGATGTTTGACGTGATCTTCATCAGTTCTTGAATATTTCAGAATATTATCAATAAATATAATGACAAACTAATCCTCATAAGACTTGAATATTCGATTAGGTGCTTGAACACAACAAAAGTATTGGTTAAGTCAAAAGACATAACTAAGAATTCATAATAACCATATCTTGTTCTTAAAACAGTATTAGTTACATCTGACTACACATCAATGCTAAATTTAATTTCTCATTTTGGTGGTGGCAGTGACAATTCTTTAGGTAATACATCAAAAAATTCTGTAACAACTGTGTTGTTCTTTAATTTCTGCATATCTTTATTCAACACTTTTAATTTGACTCACAACACAGCTCGTCATTTCGTAAATATTTTTCAATATTTATTGCTCTGATCAGAGAAGATTGTGCATTTCGATCACATAAGATATAAAATGGCTTTTCTCCAGGTAACTTGAATTTTTTTGTTTTTTTCCAGTATTTATTCGTAGCAAAATTCTTTAATAACCAGTTCATCCCCAATATGACATTGAAAATCTGAATTAGTTTTATGATCAACTCTTCTTGTAGCTTCTTATTATGAATGTTAACATGAATGACACATTTTCTATTTACATAAAACTACTTTTTGAAGACATAATAATAGAGAGTAAGAGTGAAGTGCACAATGTCAACAGGTAGACTAGAAGCAAATTCATTGGAATTGAAAAAATATGATGTATCTGAATCAAATAAAAAAGTGTTAGGCTGATCTTGAATAAGAGGCGTACTTATAATCATTTATTTTTATTCTTTAGCCTCCTTAGGGGCAATTGGAAAAACTCTGACACTCACTAGTTGCTTATTTTGGCACTCTGAACTTTTATCCTTGAGTTGAATGCTTTCTAAAAAAATTAGTTTTGCTTGGTTGGTCACCTTTTAAAAGTTTTTGGAGCTGTTCCTGTCCTTGAAATATTGGCGGTCTGCTATCTATTTTCCTTTTCTGCGGACAATTTATCTGAAGATGACTTGACTGTCTAAATCTATAACACTTTCATGAAGCCATCAAGTATTGTCTAAAATGCCTTGTCCACATTTCTCATAGATTGGTCTTTTCAATTGAGGTTGTTTTTTATTATCTTACAATTTAACTTTTTTTGCTTTGGGGCTCTTCTCTTTTGCCAAAATCTTCTTACTTGCTATCTTGGGGTTGCCACCACAGATTGGAGTTCATCACATTTTTTTATTCTTCTTGGTCTTTCAACTAACACTGAGAAGTCACTGATTTTAAAAGGAGCCAAAACCAATCTCACTTGATCTCGAAGACTCCACAAAAATTTGTGTTAATTTTCTTTCTGAGTACTGATTTAGTGGCATGCATATGTGGAAAGAGAAATGAATTCTGCCTCATATTGTATAATTATCTTTGATCCCTGAGTCAGATGAAAGAGCTTATCTTGTAATACTAATCTAGTCCCTGAGTCAGATGGTAGAGCTTATCTTGTAATACTAATCTAGCTAAAGGTGGAATGAACCAATCTTTGAAAACTTAAACAAATTCATTCAACTTAATCTATGGAGGATGTGTTAGTTGAAATTTCTTTCTATGATATGCGTGCCGCCACATTTGTACTTTGCCATCTAATATTAAAGTGGCTAGCACCACTCTCCTATTCTCTGGATAGATCATGCCATTCAAAATCATTTCGATTCTCAATAGCCAATCTTCAAGAACTGTAGGGTCACTAACACTCATGAATGCATGTGACTTGAATTTCTGAAAGATCTTCAAATGTCAATCAACTTCTATGTCATATTCAGTTTTGGGCCAAGGCGGATGATTTATCAATGACAGTCATTTTATTAACTACTTGTGATATCAATTGAGCAATACCCTATAATTTTGTGGCTGTAGTTTCATTTGTCTTGTTCTAATTATCCTTTATGTTTAAGATACTTTCAGCTTGTACTTCTTGCTCTGCAATTGGCCTAGGAGGCTAACTCTCAGTACTTTCTGATTCTTCTTCAAACATATGCATCTGTATTGGCATAATTTATTATTCAAGTATAGTTTATCATATAATAACTATATTATGTATGCGTGATACCTTATATCATATGGGTTACCCATCTCGGATTAATCAATCTATAACTTTGCATAAATCAATTCTTATTTTATCTAATTCATACTTCTTATAAATCTAACATGCTTTCATCATTTTTTCCATCTAATAAAGTTGCATTGATACCGCTTTTTGTCACCCCCCAATTAACCACATGTTTATGGTCAACCGCAGTGCGGTAGGGACGGATGATTTGGTCATATCAAATTCTCACCAATATCCATCATGACTCGCAAAATCAAGACCCCATGATTGATGAACTAATCTAACTAAATTGCCATAATATACATTATACATTTCAATTCATAATTCATTCTTAGTTTTATATACTTGGAAGTGCGAAAAATAATATCACAAGAATATATACTAAATCCAAATAATAAAAGTACATACCCAAAAAACTGTACATCCTCTAAAATTATATAGTGAAAAAGTTGTACACGTCACACATGTCAACTCGCTCTAGTGCTCTTATCCCTTCTTGAAAGTCAACAACATAGAGTGAAATACTAGCTCACCAAAATAACCTCGACTAACTAAAAAATTTTATAGTGTGCATGATCATATATAACTCATGTTTATGCACACAACACATGTCAATATATATTATAATCTTATAAAACATGTAAAAGAAAGACATGTTATGTAAGGAATTATGACAACTTTATGAAAGGCATATTTCATCAATTCATATGTAATCATAATTACATGCATAAGAATTTTATTGTTATCAATCATAATTATATGAATGCCACTTGTAATTATATGAACCTCAACTAATTTCATGGCATTTCATATTATTTTTGGTCATCACCTAGCTTGAAGATTAATTTAATTATTGATAATCGTCAGGCTCCTACTAACATAGCTGTTATCAATAACCTCCCTGATAATAATGGTTTCCTACTTTCCGTCTCCGTCTGATCTCAACTGTTCCCAAATTCATTCCCATTTGAATACTAGGAGTCGGGAATCCTGTTGTTTCCTTTCACCTATACTTGCAAGCACTCATGTAATAATCTATTTAACACAATACTTGCGATATTTCTGTAATAAACAATCATAGACAATGCGTAATCATATGCCTAATTGATATGACAATAATACCTGCACACAAATATTACGTAATATGCTCATCACATTAATATCATAAAAAAATAATAAGCCTGGTCATTGTCAGGACCAACTAACATTTAGATAATCATGTACATGTTTCCTTTAATATACAAAAATTCTAAATGCATTCATATATCAAATAGGTCATATCAACAATTTAATAAATGTATTATTGTTAATTTAACACGATTATTTCACATGAATTGACAGAGCAAGCCTTTACGACGAGTTTCCCCAAGATCTCCTCAATCTTGCCGCCTATCATAAACAATTTGGAATTCGTAAACCTCTAAGTTTATTCAAGAAATCCTCGACTTATATTGTGATTTAACCCAAACCTAGTTTTCTTACCTCAAACAGGCTTTCCTGCAATGTTATCCCTTCAATTCTCTCCTAATTCCTTCTTCGTCTTCCTCTTTGTTGATTTGCTTGCTAACAACCCTGCTGAGAGGTCAAAGCCCAATTCGTAGCTTGATACACTAGTTTTCTCCCACTATAGTGATCGGAAATGAACGCTTCAATTCGTGGCAAACGTCAAAATGAAAACGTAGGCAAGAAAACGAATGTTCAAAATATCATGAAAGAGGGTTTTCTATTCACAAAAATCTCCCTAGAACCCCAATTTGCATTTTTCGGCCCTCTATATCTTTCCTAAGTCGTGCTTGCACTATAGTAGGGTCGCTGGAGCTCTCCAAGCTCACGAACCCGAGAGAGATTGAGAGAGGAATGTGATTCGAGGCCTTCTATGCATTATTTACCCTCCTGACGATGACTCACAACCATTTAATTGCATCAATTTACTAAATTCCATCTAATAAGGTCGGTGGGAACAATAAATGGGATTAGAAAATTAATTAAGGATTTGTTTCAGATCACTTTTTGTTTTTGTTTTTGTTTTTTGTCGGTTTTTTTTTCTGTTCTTAAAAAACGTGTTTGGTACTGTTATGATTTATATATTTTTAAAAATAAAAAATATAATGCATGTTTGGTTGGATATATTTTTTGCTTAAATGACACTTTTTATTAAATGGTTGGGTCCACATGTGCTATAGTATTAAGCTTCCCATGACATATACGATGTCTTGCTCCACCTAGCACGAAACATTATCTATGGACAGGCAGGCAGCGGGTGAGCATGCGGGCCGACAGGCGGGCTGGAGGGCGTGCTGCGGCGGACGGGAGACGGGCAACAGTGAACTTCAGGTGGTGAATGCGGCAAGTGGGGGTTGGCGATTGAGGCAGGCAACAACTGGCGGGGGCGAGCGGGGATGACCGATGGCTGACTGCCGCGGTAGCGGCGGGTGAAGGCTGGCAGTGGCAACGGCGGGGCGAGAGGCGGGCACCTGGCGTTGCAGGAGGAGGCAGGCATTGACTGACAGGTAGCGACGGGTGGCCGACAAGTAGCGGTTGGTAGGCAGCGACAACAAGCAAATAGGGGTCAGTGGCGGTTGGCGGGAGGCGATCGAAGACGGGCGGGTGGTCGGCGGTTGGCGGGGGCGGGCAGACTAGGAGAAGGGTTATTTTGGTGTTTCAAAAAGAGGCAAAAATATGTTTTTTCTGTTTCTAAAATTTTTAAAATAGAAGAGTTATCCCAAAAAATAAAAAAAACAGAAATTGGACAAAAAACAGATAGCCAAACACTATTTTTATGTTTGTTTCTTACTTTTAGTTTTCAAAAATAAAAAATAATAAATAAAAATTGATCACAGCCCCTAAGGGATTGATTAAAGTTAATTAAGCTTATAATTTCAAACTTTTATAACTTCACATACGCTTTAAAGTATACATGGTGTAATATATCAATTTGATCGTTTAACATGTAGAATTTTATAAAATTATCTCAGTCAAATTTCACAAGATGCGAAATTTGAGATTTATTTTATAATTGCCGAAGTTTTCACTAGATTTGGCAAAACTGGCAAATTTGGGTAAAGAGCTCTTAACAGGTTGTATGAAGAAGAGCAAACGGATGGTTATATATTATATTCTGAAAAAAGTTATAGTTAAATAGGCTGTTAAAGGTGTGTAGAAGTTGAAGCTCTAAGGTCATAGTAGTTATTATTGAGATTTGTAGAGTTACGCGGATATCATTGGTTTTTCAAATGACTCTTAAAGAAATAATTTAATAGCAATTTATTAGAAAAGAATGTTGTTCAAATTGCAGTAATTATCAGGAAATCGAGTTTATTAGTAACAGGAGCATGTATTCTGATTGAACGAAGGTTAAGGATAACCATATTAGAAAAACACTTCTAATTTGTAAAATGAAGATCAGGGATTGAGCACCTTTTTTTGTTTAAAATGGCCACAAGGAGTGATAGAATAATAATTAAAAAGAAAATTTTTATGGGTTTTCAGTTGGTTTAATAAAAATGTATGATCTAGTTCCATGCACATCAATTTGATAGGCATTTTAGAGAACATATATAAGTTGAGGTTACATTATTGGAACATGTGATGTTGCTAAGAATTTCAAGGTTGTTGCTTGCATATTGAGGTTGTTGAGACTGATATTACTGGCTTGAATGTTTTTCTATGACAGTCATCGGTACTTGCGTTATAAATCATGTTGGAAAGTAAGTTGTTTAATAAAATTCAATGATTTTTGTTTAATACAATTCAACTTAAAAGCTTCTCGTCCTCTTTAAATTGTTTAATACAATTCAATGGTTTTTGTTTGGTATTTGAAACAATATTTAATTAGATGTTAATAAACAGAGGTCTATGCTATAATATAATCATACTGCTGCACTACTTTTCTCATTACTATTTTTATGTTATGATTATATCTCTCCTTTGTCTTGCGCACATAAATGTTGGAACTTTGATGCAAATTTGTCTTCCTGACTAGAGTATTCTACAGGGAATTCTTTTGACCGGTGCTCCTGGTACTGGGAAGACTTTACTTGCCAAGGTAAGCTAAGCAATTAGATGCTTCGGTACATCTATAATCATCGGCTATTTCTCGTTAACCTCTTTATTGAAAAGCATAATTTGGTAAAGGGATCGTGATGGTTTAATTTTCTGATGTTTCTAGCTTAGCTAATGCTAGCTTTCTTGATATTTATGCTTGTAGATGTGTTTATAGGGGATGGTGGTCTCTTTTGAAAATTTGCATGGTTTGGCGCTTAGGTTACCTCGCATCAGGGAATGCAAAAAAGTGTGGAATCTTCCAAGTTGCGCTTTTCTTATTTTCTAAGCTGCAAATGCGACCCGTTAATTTTTTTTTTCTAGTCATTAACAAAGGGCACGTGCAAAAGGCGTGCAAAAGGTTTTTTTTTTTTGGTTACCAGTCAGCCTCTTTATTGAATTATGTTTATTTTTTGCTTTTTTTTAATTGACAATAGTTTACATTTTTTGTCATCGCATTGAAAACCCTTCTGGATCAGGCTATTGCAGGAGAGGCTGGGGTACCATTCTTTTATCGAGCAGGATCTGAATTTGAAGAAATGTAAGCTAGCAGCTTCAGCTGTAAGAATTTAATGTTCAACTAACTAAAATCTGAAATTTCTTGCTTCATGCTGCACAATATTTCTAGTAAAATAAAATGCAAGAACATTTAACTTTTAATAGATATAAAGTAACAAAACTTGCAGAAAATATTTGATTAAAATGAAAAGAAGATATTGAAGAAACACAAGTAATTTGGGAAAGATATCATATCCTATATCTTATCTTGGCACTTGTGTTAATTGATTAATATAGGGTGATGTTGCACACACCTGATAGATTTAAGTGGGTGATTTTAGTGAAGTATCCTATTCATAAAGGATATTATATCTGTATTTTCTGCCCACTTATGCCATGGTTACTGCATTTCTAACAACCTCAAATCGTTTGAGGGAGGCAGTGGATATCAATGCAAATTTATGTTACTAATGAATGATTTTAGAAAGTTATTTTGTTCTTTCTTGACCCTTAACTTTGTGAGTTTCAATAAAATGATGGTTTACTTTCACAGTTGAGATTTCTCAAACAATTCTGACATCAAAATTTACATGAACCTTTTAACTTTAGCGATGACGCTTCAAAATGTTTTAAGCTTATTTTTGTGTGATGGCCATCTTTTAATTAATTTGATCATTTATTTTCTGCCATCCATTTTTGTTTGTTTTTTTGTAATAGGTTTGTTGGTGTTGGTGCTCGACGCGTGAGGTCCTTATTTCAGGCTGCTAAGAAGAAGGTGGGTCTAATTTCTTATGCTTAGAATAAGCAATACCTGCTTCAAGGGCCCTGTACTATTACATGGCCCTTGAGTAGATTCTTTTTGTACATTATGATTATTATTTGATATTTCTGTTTTTATTGCAAGGACTTGCTCTTTGCAAAGTTTTTTAATTGTCATTTGGAATTAAATAATAATTCATAGCATCTTATCATTTTGATGGATACTTTGGGAGACGATTTAGCAATTTTATATGTTATTGCTGTACTACTTGCAATGATTTTGCTTGCTAAAATTGTGGCCAAGTAATATGAAGTTCTTAGTTTGTAAATATTTTGCGTGTATTGATTGGCCTTTATCTCATTGATTGTATTGATTGCATTTAGTTCATATTTATGAAAGTTTAGTTTTCATAACTTACGCATGCATACTTTAATACGCTGTTTTTGAGAAAATTACATTGAAATAGTCCTTAAGGATTTATACCTAGGACTTGAAATACCACATTTTTGGTATGCATATACATTTTATGTAACCATAAAACCTGATCACAATTTGTATCTTTTCCCCCTCTTATCCTTGTTTGCATAATGAATCATAATCATTATTCTAATCACCTCTTTACGGAGTGATTTCCTTAACCTGCGCTCCTTCATACATCTATCACTTCAATGACCATTTTTGGCACTCTTCCAACGAGCACCTTGCATCAACTAATATTGCTTAGAGAAGATAAAATTTTTATAGGGCAATCAAATGAGCCTAATTAGGCTAAGAAGTTTTACTGGACAGGTTTTAAATCATCATGGGCCCATATTTATTTATTATTTAATGCCTTTTATTTTAATGTGATTTATTTTATTTGTTTCATATTTTGGCTAATATTAGGTTTGAATTTGTTTTTTTGGATAGAGTTAGATTTGAATTATTTGGTCTTAATCTTGTAAACCTATTGCTATTTATAGGAGTTGATGAGTTTATTGCTTGTATTTTTGGCAATGGATTATTTGGTGAATGATCTTAATTTATTAGATGGTTTGGTCACATTAAACGTCGACCATCTGATGATCCGATTAGAAGAACCATTAGATGATCCTATTAGAAGAGTAGATGTTTTAGATTCGACTTATGTTAAGAAAGAGGAGGTAGACCTAGGAAGACTTGGGCTTATTGTATAAAAAATGATCTTAATTTATTAGAACTAAATGAAATTACGACACTAAAAAGGACGCAATGGAGAAAAAGGATTCAGGTAGCCAACCCCACGTAGTGGGATTAAGGCTTTGTTGTTAGTGTTGTTGATTACTTGGTGAATGAAATTTCTTTTTTGAGTTAGAGAGTCAATTGAATGCTTATCTAGATCCAGATTATATGAGCGAATCTCTCCAAGTTGTGTACACACTTATCTTTCTTTCCTTCCATCAATTTGGGCAATGGAACTTCATAGAATCCATCATCTCTAACCACGTATCTCTTTTCACTAAATTGCACATTAAGTTCTTACATGATTTTTTTTTCATAGTTTAGGGTTTAGGGTATGTAAAATCGACCACCTTTTGTTTGACTGAAGTTATTGACTTTGTATTCGCTATTAAAAAAAAAAGAAATTTCACAACACTTATGTAGGTTATCATAGTGATAAAACCTCTCAATTTTCATTGTGGCTGTTTTTATGCCGCTGTAATTGTGAGTGCTTCATAGGCTTTTTGCAGCAGTTTTAAAACCTTCGGGGAAGGTTTTTAGTAGCGATGACTATAACAGCAGTTTTAACCCCTACAAATATAACATCGGTTTAAACTGCTACTAGTTTCCAGAATTTTCTTTTTGATTTTATTCATTCTGATGATTATATACATTTCAAAAATCTTACATATAGAATAATAATAGAATATATGAAAGAAGATTATATACATACAACTAGGCCTGTGTATTCATTTGGTTTGGATCGATCAGTTTGCAAATTAATCAAGTCGATTGTATTCGAAATTAAAAATCCTAAAACCCAAACCGAACAAAATTTTGTTGAGACCGAAACAATTAAACTAAATTCGGTTTAAACTGTTCTTAATCGATACATCTTGTTGTGTTATGTATATAACAGTCACAACCAACAGGGAAAAAACAAACAAACAAAAACTGTATATAGCAACCAGCTGCATAACAGGAGAAAAAGTGCATAATTCTGACATTCAAATGGAGTAACAGCAAGTGATGATTTATATACACACACACACATATATATATATATATATA
>NW_018244410.1:127148-159849 GCF_001263595.1 Phalaenopsis equestris | reverse complement strand
TATATATATATATTTATTTATTTTACACTAAATATGAAGGAAACAACTCATATAAACTGCATTGCGAAACTAATCTCTCACAGTAAAAGTGAAAGTGACAATAGGTGCAGGTAGGTATATTGGATACAAAAAGAAAAGCTACAAAGTAAAACCCTAAAACCATAAACTCAAACCCTCTCTAAATAAATCTCTTGGCTTCCCTCCACACCGGGGAAATTCTAATAAAATACATCCCGATGCACATCTCAAAAACCAATATGATGTGAAATAATATTCCTCTTTTTGATTGTTAATTTTATTATTTTAATCAATTAATGATTTATAAGAGTACTTTATGTCCTATCACAACAGTTATAAACACGACTGTCATATGCCATAAAATTCCAGTGTTATAAGTCCTTTTGACAATGCTTTTAAATACTGTTGCTATATAAGCGCTCTGAAAACTTTTTATTTTAGTAGGGATACAATGTCTTTGCGATGAACATGTAAGATTAGCTGTTTTCTGTAGTTTAGTGTCATTACCCTCCTAGAAAGGTGGAATCTTTCCATTGCTCTTAGATCCACCCTAAATATTTACTTTGTATGTTAAATGCTCCCATAAGTTGTAAATGGGTTAAAACTATGGGCATCATGGTTGGTGGGAGCCTTATGCATATGGCACTCCATCCTTCCTCTATTTAGTAATTCTATAGGATAGAGAAATGATTCTCAAGGTTTATTATTTTGGGGCGAATGTAATTTTTTGTAAAGATGGTTGTAAAATTATTGTGAGGAAAATAACTTTTTGAAAGTTATTGTGGGTATTATTAATATTTTATCTTTTGAGAATATAAGACCAATTTTCTTACATTTATTATATTTTAGTAGATTTGGTTTTCAAAAGCAACTTCACACTGCTAAAATTTTTAAAAAAATTAAGAAAAAAGTGGTTGCCAAACTGATTGGTCTGAAGAATAAAGCATTGAGAAAGCGTCTCCAAGCAAACCTTTCATAGGTTTAGTCACTGCGTCAGGTTGCATATTTAAAAAGTTATGAAGAGATTGAACCCAGTTTTTACTATGGAGTTTCATCATTATGTTTTTTTTTCTTCTGCGAAAAAGTAAAAGTTTTTTCAAAATTTTGAATTTCACCATGTTTTTGAAGATGTTTACTCGTTTGAAGAAAGTTGAAGAACAACAACAAATCTTCCAATGCTTCTGGTTAAGGCTTGATGGTTCATTTTTTTAAATAGATTTTTTTAAATAATTATTAATTGGGGTGGTAATAGTTGTTTGTAAAGTAGTTTTATTAGCTATTTTAATAAAAATAAATTTTTTATAAGTTTTTGTGTGAATTATAATTTTTTTTCTTTTAAAATAATAGGACATCTTACTAATAGCTAATACCCTCTAGCATACTTGGTTGTAAATTTGCTTTCCTTATAAAAACTTCTAAAAAACAACTGGAAGTTGCAGCCAGTCTCATGAAATCTAAGTTGTGGAAAAACTATTATGAATAGACCCTAAGTTATAATTCTAAATCCATTATGTATGAGAAATGGTGACTCTGCAGTCTAAATTGTGTAAAACGGGCTGGACAAACCTTTTCTTTTCTGGCAACTGCTCTTAATGTCCTATTCCTAAACATTCCATCTCATTGTGATAAAGCAATGATGTCCATGATTAAGCTGTGGACCTGAAAATATGGATATCTTCTGTTTTTTTTTTTCATCTATTTGATTCCGTACTCTGCTTGACTGTATCACTTGTTATCTTAATCATGAAATCCATTTCTTATTAGTTTATTGAATTTCTGACAAATCTCTGTTTCTTGCTTCTTTCACATGTTATTCATAGGCGCCTTGTATCATTTTTATTGATGAAATTGATGCTGTTGGATCTACCAGAAAACAATGGGAAGGACATACTAAAAAGACTTTGCATCAACTGCTTGTTGAAATGGATGGGTTTGAGCAAAATGATGTGTGTTATAATTATGCTCTTGTTTTTTGTAATTATTTTTATTAACTCTCTCACAGTAGCATTTCCACTTAGGGCATAATATTGATGGCTGCAACAAATTTGCCAGAAATTCTTGATCCAGCTTTGACAAGACCTGGTAGATTCGATAGACATGTAAGTCCTCTTACACATTTTATTGAAGGGACATTTACACGCATACCATTCAAGATATATACATCTACAGATCTAACACCTAAATTTTACTTTTTTAATTTATACCACCCAAATCTTTGACAATTTTAACTTCTATAAAGTGAAATACACATTTTCATCTGGTATGTATATAATAAATTGAATTATAGGTGTTAGATATCTAAATGCAGAAGAATTGAGTGGCATGTGTGTAAATCTTTCGATATTCAACTCATCCAGATGAACGTAATGTATGGATATTTTAACTCTAAACTTCATTAACTTGGTTATGGCATGATTTCCAATCTATTTATCTGTATATTAGTCTTTTTTGCATTTATAGCTCAGTTGGACCTTTAATTAGTCCGTTTTTATAGGTTTTCTAAGTTTGAAATACCATAAAACCCCTCCACCATGCATAATTAATCTCGTCACTAAAAGAAAGAGGTTCTTTAGATTGTTGTTCCTAGTCCGGATATACGGGGTAGGCAAGAGATTTTGGAGCTGTATTTGCATGAAAAACCTTTGGCTGATGATGTGGATGTTAAAGCTCTTGCTCGTGGTACGCCTGGTTTCAATGGTGCAGGTTTGCTCTATATTATTTCCTTACACTAAATGTTCCAAAATGTTTTTCAAATTAATCCATTAGAGAATTATTATTAGGCCTTTTATTTCATTTATTTGTAGATCTTGCAAACCTTGTCAATATTGCTGCCATTAAGGCGGCTGTAGAAGGCGCCGACAAGTTAACTTATGCACAGTTGGAATTTGCAAAAGACAGGATAATTATGGGCACTGAGCGTAAAACGATGTACTTATCCGAGGACTCGAAGAAGGTAATTATATAGTATGCTGTTTTATCTTTCTTTCACTCTTTTCTATCCTAAAATTCTACCAGCATAAAATATTTTGAGGCATTTACTTACATGTATTGCATATTTAACGCCTATACTTTACTGTTTACATTTATACTATCCAAATCTTTTATATTACATAAAAATACCAATATTTCTACTTTTAAAAACTGAAATACACCTTTTCATGCATAGATAAGGTTGCATATATGTAAAAATTAAAATTAAGGGTTTCGATATGTGAATACATACAAATTAAGTGGTATGTATGTGAAGCTTCCAAATATTTTTGAGACATATACATATACAATCATGTATTCACATATCTAACACCTAAACATTCATATTTACATGCATACCACTCTTATCCTTAACATCACATAAAAAATATCACTATTATTATTATCTTTTTAAAAGTGAAATACACCTTTTCATGCGTTGCTTTATGATCCCAAGGTGTTTTAAGCGTAAGTATCAAACTTTTGGTGTTAGATATGTACATTGTAAATTTCCTGATATTTCTTCATTACACATTAAGCTAATCCAGAGTTGCATTTGTTTTTTAAGCTCACGGCATACCATGAGAGTGGACATGCTATTGTTGCCTTCAATACTGAGGGTGCACATCCTATTCACAAAGCAACCATAGTTCCCCGAGGGTCTGCCTTAGGTATGGTCATGCAGCTTCCTTCTCAAGACGAAACTTCGATAAGCAAGAAACAGTTGTTAGCTCGTCTTGATGTATGTATGGGTGGGAGAGTTGCCGAGGAACTTATATTTGGCAAAGAGTATATAACAACTGGTGCAAGCAATGACTTACATACGGCCACGGAGCTTGCTCAATATATGGTAAAGGTTTTGCACACCACGTAATTATAAATCTGACCAGAGTTTAAATTTCTTTCATTTAAAAGACTCGCACTTAAATTTCAGATTTCATCATGTGGGATGAGTGATGCAATTGGCCCAGTACATATTAAAGAACGGCCAGGATCAGAGATGCAGTCGCGAATCGATGCAGAAGTACGTACTGTGAAGTAAATCTGTAATTTTGGTTGTTCTAGTGTCTGAAATGCATATTACAAAATTCAGGTTGTGAATGTCCTGAGAGAAGCTTATGAACGTGTCAAGCAGCTACTAAAGAAGGTATTTCTATCAAATCATTTTTCTAATAATTTTTGCTCACGTTTACCTTCATAATACTTAACCTTTCTTGGTTGAGAATGTTGCATTTTTGAGTTCATAATACATTACCTTTCTTGGTTGAGAATATTGCATTTTTGAGTTCATTTATTTTTTGTGTCGCATAACTTATGTTTGTGTGGTAGTTGGTTGTGGCATAATTATGAACACTATTATTGTCACCCTTCACCTCCCTAGGGTCAAGCAATGATGCAAGTAGAGGTGGGCAACTCAATGAGAAACAATTTCCGCCTACGTTTGTCTTGACCTGCTCTAATTATTCTTTGGATTTGATGCGAGTAACATAATGGTTACTCTTATGCTAAATATATTGTGTGGCTAGGATATTTTTGAAGGCGAGTTTATTTTCATGTCTCGTCAGAATGAGGTTATTTTCATGTCTCATCAGAATGTTTGGAGGAGGGAATCTAATGAATTTTACTGAGTTATCATGCAGATATTTATCATAGTTGATACTTTTTTGGTTATTAAGAGAAGATCGTAGCAATATTGCTGAGAACAAATAGTTAAACTATATGATCAAAGTTGGAGGCCATTAGTTGATTAGAACGTGTAGCAGAAGATTAAAGTGAAAGTGACTCACAGACTTAATTTATTTTCTGAAATTATCAGGGAGTCGGTTGTGAAAATGATAGGCAATGCAGTTTTCAGAATAATTGATGTTATTTGATTTCGAGCTAGTAATATGACTTTTTGAGGGGTCATGTACTCTATGGCTGTGTGCTTTTAAAGTAGTAGAATCGTGATTAACTTCTGCGGGCTTTTGTTAAATGATTGAAAAAGCCGAGTAAGGCTAAATTATTGGAGGAAGTTTTCTTGCGAAGAACCTGATATTTTGATGTAGGAAGTGGGGCAAAATTTTTATCTCATATAATTTAGAAGGGAGACTTTAAAGTTGAGGAAGAGTGTACAAAACTTATCATGTTTGGATCTTCATTAAATGTCCGCAAAAGCTGAGTAATTCTAAATGATACTTGAAAAATTTTGCTACAAGCTGATTATAGGCTTTGAAGTAAGAAAGTACCTTTAGAGAATCATAGGAGGGTTATTTGATAATTAAGTAAAAATTATGTGGCTGTTTCAGGGTTTTTTTTTTATTTCCTTTTAATCGCAAGTATTTTATTACTTGTTAGAAAAATGCTTAAAATTTCTTGATTCTTAGCCAACTGACTTAACATTATGATGCAAGTCCATAGTAGGAGACTTGAACTAATTCTGAAGGGCTTTAATGATTTTTCTAGAGGAAACCTATTTATTTATCAATCAATTAAAGCTACCTTGAGCGCTGTTTAATGTTGTGTGTGAATTTTCCCTTCAGATTATGCCATCTTCTTGCTGTTCACAGCAACTTTCCTTTGGTTTTTGGATGTTTTTCGTGCTGGACAACAGGCAGCTCCTGTTTCTTGTGTTTTTGATTTTTGTAAATTGCAACCCGTATTTGTTTTCTAGTTTGCATTTCCCCAATGCTGGAGAACCTCAGATGGGAGAAATTGTGGAAGGGATAATTATTTTATTTTAGATATTACCGTTGCTGTAGGATTTGGAGTGGACAGAAGGCCTTTTGACTGAATTCTCACATGATTGTATTTTATTGCTGGATTTGAAGTCTATTTTCAGGCAAAATTATGGTAAGAATTAATTTAAAAGCAAATGTTATCTATCTTAAATTATCTCCATACTAGGAGAAAACTAATTTCTGAATTAACCTACAATTGCAGCACCCATATCTTCAATTAACTTACTCGAAAGCATCATACTTTAAGATAACTACTTCAAGATTTATTCTAATCCAGATTTTAAAATTCAAATACAAAATTTTTTGTAACTCATCCTTATCTATTACAATCTAAAATTTAATCCAATTTTAGTATCAACAACATTCTAACATTGTCACTGTGGGATCCCAAGCCCTGGATGAGAAAAGTGGAGGGTTACGTTAGGTAGTCGACAATTAGTGTAAACATTTTTGTTGAAAAATTATGACATGAACCTTTATATTATTGTGCAATGTTAGGGTTTTCTTGAAACGACACACCATTTGACCTGAATACAGTGAAACATGTACAATGACCGTTGCACCAGCTCCTGAGTGCTGTGTTAAATAAATAAAAGTTCCACATTATGGATGGATGCGGGAAAAGAAGTTCGTTCACAAAAGTAATATTAGGATAAAAATCAAGAATATATGCACTCACACAGGCAAATTTATAAAATTAGTAGATATTATAGTTAATAGGAAGATAAGTATATTATGCATTCAAAAAACTAAATGGGTGTGAGCAAAAATTAAGGAGATTGATAGCTTAGATTTTAACTTTTTGTATTCAAGTAAGATTCATAGTAGAAATGGTGTATGGGTAATTATAGATAAGTGTTTGAAAGATAATGCTATAAAAATTAATAGATATATAGATATAATTAAAAGTCTATGGATTGTTGTTGATACTAAGATCTCTAAGGTTTGGATATATGCTTAAAAGAAAAATTTTGGAATAACTTAGAAGAATTAATACAAATGATGTTTATTAAAGAAAATTTTTATTGTAGGAGATTTAAATGGACTTCTTGGTAGAATGGTAAAAAAATTTAGAAATATTCATCGTGGCTTTGGTTTTGAAATGACAATTGAAGAATGTAGAGTAATATTGGATTTTACTTTAGCTTATAATCTTGTTAGTGTTAATATTTTATTTAAGAAAAAAGATGAGCATAATGTCCCTTATAAGATTGAATTCAATAAAAAATAATTTGATTATTTTCTTATAAAAAAAATTGATCGTCGAGATTGTAAGATCGTAAGATCGTTCCAAGTGATAATATAAATACCCCTTACATGGATTTTTTGTTTTTGATTTTAAGAGGAAGGGGTGTAAGATGAAAAATATAGTGACATATTATTATAAAATTTGATGATGATATTTAAAAGACATACAAATATTTTTCGGACTGAACTTCATGATCTTATGATTTTCACGTTCATGAAGAAACTAATGCTATGTGAAATAAAATAACGATACTATCATGAAAGTTACAAAAAATGTGCTTGGCAAATGAAAAGAAAAAACTTTGATGAATAAAAATAGTTGGTGGTAGAATAACAATATGCAAGAAAATATAAAAAATAAATTTTTTTTATAAAAATTAGTTCAAACATAAAAACTAAGAGAATAAAAAAAAATTTAAGGCGACCCATAGAGAGTCTATGAGAATAATTTAGGATGTTTAAAATCTTGCTTTTAAGTGATCTTTATAATAAGATTAGATACTAAAGTGGGGATATTTATATATATATATATATATATATATGTGTATATATATATACATATATATATATATATTAGCCAAGCAAAGAGAGATGAAAAATAATGATTTAGTTTAATTTAAGTGTATTAAGGAAGAAACTAAAAAAAGTGATTCTCGTAGATTAAGATATTTAACATAGATAGGTGAGATATTTTGATAAAATTTTTAATGAAAAATCTAAAAATACAATCTACTTTAGTATTTTTAATAACATAAATAATAATAATTTTTTTTCTTACCATCACAGTAGTAAAAACAGAGTTAAGAAGGTTTTCAAAAAAATGAAGCGTGAAATAGTAGGACCAGATGGTATTCTAATAGATGTATAAAAATATTTAGGAGAGCTAGAAATTTATTGGATTACTAATTTTTTAATATTTTTTTAAAAACTAAAAATTTGCGTGATAAGTAGAGAAAGCGCCTATTAGTTTATATTTTTTTAAGAATAAAAATATTCGAAAGGGTGCAAATTATAGAGGAATTAGGTTATTATGTCATTAAAGTAATGTTATGAGTAATTGAACATAGGTCACGACGTAATACGGAAATTTAACAAAATCAGTTTAAATTCATGTCGGCCAATTCTAATAGAGAAGCTATACATTTATTAAGAGGTTTGGTGAAAAAGTGCATAGGGAAGGTTTTGCTTTCAAATTTTTGCTGAATTAGAAAAAAGCTTATGATAAAGTTCTAAGGGAAGTATTTTGAAGAGTTCTAGAAAAGAAAAATGCCGATATTATTTATATTCAAGTCATTAAATATATATATATTAGAGTTGTTACTTTTTTTTTTGAATACAAGGAGGATTGACCAAATATTTTTTTCTATTTCAATTGGATTATATAAAGGATTGGTTTTAAGCCCATGTTTTTTTTTTCTTTGCTTTAGTTATAGATGCTCTTGTTGGACATTTACAAGAGGATGTACCTTGGTATATGTTTTTCACTCATGATATGCTTCTTATGAATAAAACTAGACAATGTTCAGGAAAAACTTGAATTATCGAGTTTAACTTTAGAGTCTAAAAGCTTTGGTTTGTTTTTATCTGAAACCTAATACATGAAATTTAGTTTCAGTAGTAGTAGTATTAGTGGTGGGGTTGTAAGAATGGGTGATCGTAATTAAAAGGAGTGAATGTTTTAACATCTTGGGTCTATTGTTCAAAGTGATGGTGATCTAGTTGGGATTTTATTAATAGAATCCAAGTTGGATGGTTGAAGTGGAGGAATACATCAGGGCTATTATGTGATAGAAAAACACCGTTTAGACTTAAAGAAATTTTATAAGATGGTGGTGAGACTTGCAAAACTTTATGGCGGAGAATGTTGGCCTGTAAAAGAGAAGCATAAATTAAGTGTTATTGAGATGAGAATGCTAAGGTGGATGAGTGGATTTAAACTAAGAGACAAAATGCGAAATAAATATACCTGTGAAAGGGTTGGAGTAGCTTCAGTGGTAGGTAAGATTAGAGATAGTTGACTTAGATAGTTTGGTCATATTAAATATCAATCATATATGACCCAATCAGGAGAGTAGGTCTTTTAGATTTGACTCATGATAAGGAAAGTTAGAGGTAGACCTAAAATTTCTTGGGAATGCTGTTTAAAAAATGCTCTTAATTTGTTTGAGTAAATGAAAATATGACACTCAATAGGACACAATGGAGAAAAAAGATTCACGTAGTCAACCCCATGTAAGTGTAGTTTGTTTTATGGACTTCCTTGGAATAGATGATAAGTTTTATGATCCCTTCATGTTATGATCATGAGATCATGGGCCCCTTTTTAGGAGGAATTTACTTATCTGAAATTTGGATCTCCATATGAGGTAAAGCTAACAACTTACCACTTTGTTTGATAACTGATCTTCATGAAGTTTCTTGGAGATTGTATAAACTTCCTTTGAAAAATTTTGCATTAAGTTCTTTTTCTCAAGAAGTGTTGGTAGCATTTGATCTTCGTTGTCTTCTGTAAATAGTCAAATTTAGAGCTTCAACGCACTACTTGTTTTGATCTAACGTAATATCTCGAGGCAAATCAGTTTCATGGGCCAGGTTTGGTTATGACTGAATTCGACCCGAAATTGGTTGGCTTGAACCGTAACCAAAACTACTCGATTTGAACCTGAATTGAATATTTAATTATTCAAAAGTCTGACCCGAACCCAATTGACTTGAAGCGGACCCGCGTAATCGGTTTAATATATGCATAACAATTATTTGGGTCAATTTTTTGCAATTTTGAGTCAAGATTGAGTTAATTTTGAGTTGGCGTGCTTTGTTTGTGTCAAATTCTATTTGATGGCTCGACTTTGTGTTGGTAGGTTAACCTGAATCGGACTTGAAATATTATGCATATTGAGATTTGGATCCGAATTTGACTTAAAATTAATCGGGTCAAAATAAACTTAAATTTTTCGACCGCGTTCGGGTTGATTTGGCTTGTCGGGTCAGTTTTTGACCTCTAGTAATTTCTCATTATTTAGCATCCCAAAATGGATGTGGCATTAATTTTTTTTTACTTGAATTGCCAATATGGCGGCTTTTGAAACTCTTATAGTAATTGAAGCTTTTTCACATTTTAACAACTCTTATTCCATTACCCATTTGGAAGACAATTATTCTCTTTGGATTCCTTTGGGTAGTAGAGGGACATCATTGTGCAACTTGTCCACTCTTTGACTGTTTTGACCTTTGTGAATTTGATATCAGCATGTTATAGATGGGGTTTATAACTTGCTCCTCAAACAAATTATACATCTGTATGCTACTTATCATCTTTTTTTTAATAGTCAAAGGGCCGATCAACATGGATAGAAATTTTTAGTATAAATTGATAAGTTTATTTACTTGCCATACTATTATTGTGTTTACCATTGGCACTAGTTTTTGCTGTAGAATTGTATCTTCTTTCTTCGTGAGTTGACATTGTTAAAGTTGTCATTGCAGTACTGCATACCTATCCTGAAGGTGTGATTGATCAATGTTGACTTGATTGATGTTAAGTGAAACCAACCAACTTCCTTTCATACCATCTCCTCGATTTAGTCTGTGATTATTGCAAATATAAAACAACAACAGTAATAATTCTTCAGTTCTGGCCACTTCTTTATTCATGTCAAAAAGTAAGAATTGGAATAAAGTATGTCGTTCTATTGTAATTTTTCCACTTAATTGATAGATTAGATTCTTCTTATTGCAAATATAAAACAACAACAGTAATAATTCTTCAGTTCTGGCCACTTCTTTATTCATGTCAAACAGTAAGAATTGGAATAAAGTATGTCGTTCTATTGTAATTTTTCCACTTAATTGATAGATTAGATTCTTCTTATTGCAAATATAAAACAACAACAGTAATAATTCTTCAGTTCTGGCCACTTCTTTATTCATGTCAAAAAGTAAGAATTGGAATAAAGTATGTCGTTCTATTGTAATTTTTCCACTTAATTGATAGATTAGATTCTTCTTATTGCAAATATAAAACAACAACAGTAATAATTCTTCAGTTCTGGCCACTTCTTTATTCATGTCAAAAAGTAAGAATTGGAATAAAGTATGTCGTTCTATTGTAATTTTTCCACTTGATTGATAGATGAGATTTTTCTGGCTACGAATGTTGATAAGATTTAGGTTATCTCATGCTCGATTTGTATCTGTATGGTGGAAGACAACTCTCACAAGTCCATATTGGAGGCGAACTTCTGCATACCTATCATGAAAGTGTGATTGATCAATGTTGACTTGATTGATGTTAAGTGAAACCAACCAACTTCCTTTCATACCATCTCCTCGATTTAGTCTGTGATTATTGCAAATATAAAACAACACTAGTAATAATTCTTCAGTTCAGGCCACTTCTTAATTCATGTCAAAAAGTAAGAATTGGAATAAAGTATGTCGTTCTATCCTAATTTTCCCACTTGTTTGATAGATTAGATTCTTCTGGCTACGAACGTTGATAAGACTTAGGTTATCTCTTGCTTGATTTGTATCTGTATGGTGGACGACAACTCTCACAAGTCCATATTGGAGGGAAACTTTTCATATCAATTGGTGCCATGTTTATTTGGCTTTAGCATGATATTGTCCACCACAATAACTATTGTTATTTTTTCTTTACATCATTTTTCTATTTTTTTAGAAATGTTAGGAAGCAATTTGTAATAGGTAGGATCATCATCGGTCTTATTCTAATTATTTCTTTTGGGGAAAGTAGACTCCACATCTAATAGATCGTGGTCTTCTTTTGCTTTCCTTGGCTTTAGTGCTCTATCATTATTGCTATTATATTTGGCCTAAATTATATTAGTGATTAGAAACAAGTAGACTTCATTGCAATTTGCAGAGAAAAATACCCGTTTCCTTTTGGATTAGAGCACTGTCTTACCTCAAAGTCAATTATTTTTTAAAATTTGCTGTTGTCTGTTATATAGAAGAAAAGCTCATTTGAAATAATCAAAGTTATTGAAATTACTGAAATTTGAACTCAAGCGATGAGAAAGAAATTAAAGCTGAGAATACGAATCTTTGTCTACCCATCAACTAAAACTTACTGATTCTGAATTTAACATTTAAATTATGCACGTTGAATTGTTTGTAGTTCTGTCATGCTTGCGCTACTTTTTGTCTTTAAAAACAATGAGTGATCCCAATTAAGGATATAATGAAAATAAAATAAATTTAAAGTAAAATAGGAAAATAAATTGATCTCAAACGGCGCCTATGCAGCCGAAGTAAGCATTTCACTTTGGAGTATTGCAGTAACTAACTTATTATTAGCTTCTGACGAGATGGTTCAGGTTATTGCAGCTTCTCCTACTTATCAAAAACCCCTGCATAAACTGCTGCTGTTGATTTACTGTGTTTCAATTTCCAATGAGGGGCTATTTGTGATTTTTTTTTTTTGTAATTTTTTTTAAATTATTATTTTGTTCTCTTTTTTTTTTTTAAAAATTAGAACATATTTTTAAAAACACTCAAAACATCTTTAGTTTAAGTGTTTTTAAAAATAAGAAAAAAATATATATCAAAATTATACCAACCAATCATGTTATTTAAAAACAAAATAAAAAAATAAAATTAAAAAGTAGGGAACAATAGTGATGCCAAACGGGTTCTTAAATTTGATTATGCCTGTAATTCTATACTAAATTTCATCACATCTTCGATAACTTGAATGATAAACATGTGAAACAGCATATTGAAGTTGTTAATCTTGTTTGAAGATTGTCGTCATTTAAATGCAATGTAAATCATTTCAGCATATAAATTATTTATGATGGGAAATTAGGTTAAATCCTGGTATGTAAGTGTCGACTTTAAGATTGAATCCATTTATACATGTTCTTTGACTTTGCATGCCTTTTTTCATGACACATTTGCTTCTTAAACCATGAATCTCATATTTGATTAGTTAATATCAAGATACGACCTATCAGACCAGTTCCAAAGTCCTTTCATTTTGTTGAATTTCTTTGTTCATATCCTTTTATTCCAAGATTAATATCTTAAATCGAGTAAAGTGTGAAAATCGTTCCTTCACTATTTAAATGGGATCATTTAAGTCCCACAGTTATTAAAGTGCTAAGTTTAATGGGGGCTAAAATAGTTCTCACTATCGACTATTTTAACCCATTATAAAAAAGTGAGGAGACTAAATTGACATTTTTATGAACTTTGGTACTAAATTAACTCCCTGCGAAAAATCAGGGACAATTTTAACACTTTTCTTGCCTTAATTTTTCTCTGATTGTATTCCATCTAACATCTTTCTTTCATCTCTTGGACTCATGTTCTTTCTCACTTGGTTTAAATTTAAAAATCCTTTTACAGCACGAAAATGCGCTGCATGCTCTTGCAAATGCATTACTGGAGTATGAAACACTCAATTCCGAAGAAATTAGACGAGTCCTCAATCCTTACCAAGAAGGCCAACTCTATGAGCAGCAGGAGGAACTTGCATTGGCTTAGAAAGGGCTGTTCGAATTCGAAACTATACTGTACAGTAATGAAACCACAGGTGACCTCCATAAAATTCTTCAAGTCATTTTTTTCCCTGATTTTATACTTTATGGAAGATCTGAGATTCATCATCATATTCTTAAGAGGACATTCATGGCTTAAAGAGATGGTTTCAGAATACCGTTGTAGGGATTCATAACTTAAATTTGCTTCAGAGAAAGGTCGGAAATCTGAGGGTGAACATCCAAGAGAACTGAGAACAAAAATGGGTGTTCCTCCTTTGGTAAGAAGCTTGTATTAGCTTGCTGTTTGTCATTTAAGTAATTTAAGTGCTGCAAATCAGCAAGTTTATATTGATTTTCCAATTAGTTTTTCTTCTCTTGTTGTCCAAGCTTGAGACCTGGTTTATCTTGTGCTTCATGCCTATAGTTGAGATGGGTTTTCTGTTTCTTTTATTTTTATTTTTTAGTTTGTTTTCTCGTTTGGTATTTTAGTATGTTTTTTTGAATTCATTAAAGTTTTGTTTTGTAAATTTATTGTTAGAGTAGGAACATTTTTCAGCCTCCGGGCTGCCAGGCTTTTGATGTAATTGCTAGGGGCTTGTTTGGGATTAATTTTATTTTTTTTTCTTTTGTTTTTAAAACAATATTTATTTGTTGTGCTTTTTATATGTTTTATTTTTGTTTCTAAAATCAAATGAACAAGTTTTTTTTTAAAATACTCAATAACATTTTGGTGTTTTGAGTGTTTTAAAAAATAACAATATCTTAATCAATTATATCAAGTATGTTTTGTATCAAATAAAAACACACACACACACACACACACACACACACACACACACACACACACACACACACACACACACACACACACACACACACACACACACACACACACACACACACACACACACACACAAACAAATATATATAATATGCATTTGTAGAGTTTCTGTGAAACTGCAATCTTTTTCGGGAGTTATAGGGCTCTTGAAAGTAATATATTTTTTTTTCATGTATTTTCAAGTAAATGATTTATTTGAGAAGCTCCATTACTCTTCAGAACATACTTTTGAACATAATATTGATTTAAAGAGTACTTTTGATCCACCTTGTTTGTTTCATCACTCTGGACTGGCTGTTCCATGAAATGCCACAAATTTATTGTAATTGTCTTGTTTCATTTTTAGCATCAGTGCCATCAACGGTTTAGTTATTGTATGTAATGTAGGAGCAATATTGTAATGATGTACAATGAAGTCTCATAAGCTAAAATTTAGGTGCACCAACTTTCAATAAAAAAAATTGAAGCCTCAAATTTCTTTTAGGTAATTATAACAGATAATATGGCTTAAAAAGAGATGGTATGTACAAATAACATGAAAGGAAATGGCAGACATATTTTCAGATAAATGCAAAATACAAAATATGTTCTCATTTATGAAATCCCTGTCGAAATTATATTTATACCCTTATATTAATACCATTCTGTTTTAAAATAGTAAAAAAACCTAAAAGAAGTTTCCACTGTTTTTATAACTATCATAATTCATAATTTAACATGTTTATTTTCAAATTCGACTCATATTCCCCAAAAAAAAAAAAAAAAAAAAACTAAAAATGATCTTAAACGAAAATTAGGATTATTAAAATAACTACCTTCTCATTTAAAATTTTTGTAACACTATTAACATCATAACGGGGTAAAGTAGTAGCTTCAATTCATTTATAAATATAATCCACAACTATAAAAAAATATAAATTTTTTCGGAAGATGGTATAAATGATCTAATAAAACCTAATCCCTAGACATTAAAATTTCAACTTTCAAAGTAAGATTTAGGGGAATTTCATTTTTTCTAGAAATATTGTCTACTCTCTAATGTCAATCACAAGTTTTTGTATAATTATTAACATCCCTAAATAAAGTAGACCACTAAAATCTAGATTATAAGACTTTAAATGCAGTTTTATCAATCCCAAAATGTCCTCCAGAATGTAATTAATGACATTTTCGCATAATTTCTTTGGTTTCCTCTATTTGTACACATCTTCGAATAATTAAGTCATTATATTGCTTATATAGTTAATGGTTGTCCCAAAATTAAAATTTTGAATCATGATTAAACTTTTTCATTTGATGGCTATCTAATCCGATGGTGAAATGTTACTAACTAGTTAACTATATCAGCATATCACATAATTCGCCATTCATTAATCGCATATAATTCATCTGGAAAATTTTCATTTACTTCATCATTAAATTTAATATTATTTTCATGTTCAAGCCTTTACAAATATCAGCTATCTGATAATTAGTACCCTTCCAATCCACTACCTGAAAATTAAATTCTTGCATTAGAAGAACCCATCTAATTAATAGTGATTTTGCATCCTTCTTCATCATTAAATATTTAATAGTAGAATGATCATTAAGCACAAAACATTTAGTTCCAATAAGATAAGGTCTAAATTTATAAAAAACATACACTATAGCTAATAATTCTTTTTCAATAGTGGTTTAATTAATTTGAGCTTTAATAAGGGTTTTACTAGCATAATATATCACTTTAAAAATTTTATCATATATTTTCTCTAATACAATCCTTATAACATAATCACTTGTATCACATATTAATTTAAAGGGTTTTTTCAATCAAGTGAAACAATAATATGTGCAGTGACTAATTTTTCTCGAATACAATCCCTATAGCATAATCATTTGCATCACATATTAATTCAAAGGGTAAATAATAATAGGTGCAGTGAATAATTTTTCTTTTAATAATCTAAAGACATTTAGGCAATCCTCATTAAAATTAAAGTTTGTCTTTTTGTAAAATTTGACATAGCGACTTAGCAATTTTTGAAAAATCTTTAATATAACTCCTATATAACCTAACCTGTCCCAAAAAAATTTTTACCCCTCTTACAGATGTAGGAGGTGGTAATTCAGTAATAACTTGAATTTTTGCTAGATCTACTTCCATGTAATTTTTCAGAAATCTTATGTCCTCATACAATTCTTCCTGCAATAATAAATTGTCAATTTTCCTAATTGAGAATAAGATTTGTTTCTTCACAACATTTTAGAACTCTTGTTAAGCAATCTCAACTTGAATTGAAAGAGATTCCAAAAACTAGGAAATCATCCAAAAGAACTTCAATTCATTTCTCAATTAAATTGCAAAAAAATGACACCATACATCTTTGAAAAATTGGAGGTGCATTGCATAATGCAAATGCCATTCTTCTAAAAGCAAATATTGCATATGAACTAGTAAATATTGTCTTCTCTTGATCCTCATGAGCTATGGGTATTAGGAGGTATCCAAAATATCTATCCTAAAAGCAGAAATAACGATACCCTGCGAGTCGATTCAACATTTGGTGAAGAAAAGGTAGAGGAAAATGATCTTTTTAGTAGTGAGGTTTAATTTTTTATAATCAGAATAGATTCACCACCAAGTGACTTGACTTGTAGGAATTAATTCATTCCTTTCGTTAATAATTATAGTCACTCACCATTTCTTAGGAACACAATGAATAGGACTAACTCAAGAACTGTCAGAAATAAGATAATTAATTCTAGCATTCAACCACTTGAAAATTTCTTTCTTAACAACCTCTTTTATTATAGGGTTCAATCTACTTTGAGGATCTGCGTTAAGTTTATGTTTATCTTCCATCAAAATTATGTGCATATAGATTGAAGGGAAAATTCCATTAATATCAGCTAATGTCCATCCAAAAGCTTTCTTATGATTTTTCACTATCTCTAATAAATTTTCTTCATGTTTTGCAGTAAAGTGTGAGGATTTTATAACTGATATTGTAAATGAGTTCCCCAAAATGCATATTTTAAAGGAGCAAGGAGCATCTTCATTTCAAGTTCAGGAGGTTTTTCTATTGAAGGAATCAAATGTTTACTATTTTCAGTAATACCTAAAATTTCAAAAATTTTGTGAACATAATTTGAATCCTCAGTAATGATCTCATTTGATTTGTCTTCAAAATCAATTTCATTTTCACTCTTCAATTTTTTTTGATCTGTTATGACTTCACATCTTTTTTTTTTAAATAATTAACAATCATATAATCAATAATATCCATTATATAACATTTACCAACTTTTCCTTTATCAGGATACTTCATTTATTTAAGCACATTAAATGTATCTTCATGGTCATTAACTCTTAAGGTTAGTTCTCCTTTCTGTACATCTATCATCTTGTCCGGTGATAAGGAAATTTCTTCCTAAAATGATAAAAATTTTTTTATCTTCTTCCATATCTAACACAATGAAATAAATAGGAAAATTAAATTTATCTACTTTAACTAACACGTCTTTTATAGCCTTCTTAGGATAGGTGATCAGATCGATCAGCTAACTGCAGGGTTGCAGTAGTGAGAGAAATCTCTCATAAACCTAACCTTCTAATAATGACATGAGATTAATGCTAGCTCTTAAATCACATAAAGCTTTTTAAAAAAAAATTTCTCCAATCAAACAAGGTATAGTGAAGTTACTAGCATTTTTAAGTTTTTGAAGAAGTTTTTTTTTTTGAATTATTTCACTAAATTCTTCACTAAGTGAAATAATTTCATAATCTTTGAACTTCCTTTTATTGTTTAAAATTTCTTTCATAAATTTGACATAACTTCACATATGTTCCAAAGTTTCTGCAAAAGGAATATTAATTGTAAGCTTTTTAAATATCTCAAAAAATTTTAAAAATTGTTGATCCAACTTTTGCTACCAAAGTTTTTAAGGAAAAAAGGTGGTGGTCTTTCTACTTCCTTAGGAATAGTTTCTTCAGGTTTTTTTGTTACTTTATTTTCTCTCTCAACTTCACTATCTTTTTGAACTCCAATATTTAATTTGCTCCCACTTCTAAGTTGGACAGCTTTAACTTGCTCTTGTTCTTTATTTTTCTCTTTAAGATTGATTTCATCATTACTAGGAAGTGTTCCCTAAGGCCTATTGCTAAGTGTCTTAGCAATTTGTCTCAGTTGATTCTCAATGTTTCGAATAGCAGCACTTTGACTTTGCAATTCATTTTCCAGCTGTAACACCACTTCTTCTATAGACAACTTCTCCTCCATAATTTTTATTACTCCTAAATCCATGAGGATAAGTAGGTTTATAGTTAGAACTACCCTGGATGTTCCAGTTTCTCAATGGGTTTACTTGATTGTTCCCCCATTATTGACTTCCACCACTTGAATTTTTATTCCAGTTAAAATTGGGATGATTTTTCCAACCTGTGTTGTAATAGTTAAAATATGGGTTATTAAGTTTATTATTAATAACATTTAAAGTTTTTATTGAGGTTTGAGAATCGATCATCTGCCTTAATGAATTTTCTTCAATCAAATGAGGTGTTTGAGGAAAAATCGTTCCAAATGGGTCTATTTTCCTAGATGATGTTGCAATTTAAGATGCAACCATTGAAATATTATCATGAATACTGGCTACTTTATTTTGAATTACCCTTTCAAAGGGCCATTGAAAATTATTCTTAGCCATCTCTTCAGTTGATGCATAAGCTTCATCAAATGATTTTGACATTAATCAACCTTCGACAACAACACCTATGATAGATCTATGAGATCCTACTAACCCATTATAAAAAGTTTGAATGATGAACCAGTTTAACAAAGCATGATGTGGACACTTCTTGAAGAGTTCCTTAAATCGTTCCCAAGCTTCATAAATTGACTCACCTTCATACTGAGTAAAAGAAGTAATATCACTTTTGAGCTTAGCAGTTTTTGAAAGTGCAAATAGGCCAAGAATTTCTGTGCTAAAGCTCCCTAAGTTTTAATAGATCGAAGTGGTAGCAAATTTAACCACATCTGAGTTTTATCCCTTAATGAAAAAGAAAAAAGTCTAAGTCTGACAGCATCATTTGATTCGCCATCATATTTAAATGTAGCACACAATTCTAAAAAACTTGCTAAATGTAAAATTGGATCCTCGATGGTGTTCTCCCAAACTGATTATTTTATACAATTTATATAATAGCAGGTTTAAATTCAAGTGAGTTAGCTGCTATAACAGGAGTTTGTATTCTTAAGTGAATTTCATCTGGTGTAGGGTTTGCATAATCCCTTAAAAAGTCTTTGTATGTTATGATGTTCTTGTTTAGCACTTTGATTTTCAATGTTATTTTTTAATGTGTTCGCCATTTCTCGTAAATTGTGAAGTCCATTTTGTTTCCTAATTTTTCTTATCATTCACTCAAACTCATAATCATAAGGCACTAAACCTTCAATTCCTGAACTTCACATACAAAAGCAAGAATTCAGCAAATAAAAAAATTTTTAAAAATAAATTTTTTAAATTTTTGGGTATTATAATAAATTTTTTATTTTTAAAATTTTTTTATGATTTTCAAAAATGAAAAAGTTCTAAAATTAATTTTTAATTCTCCTAAAATAAATCTACAGTTCAAATAAAATTTTAAGTTAAAAAGTTCTATCGCGTCCCCGATAATGACGCCAAAAACATGACCCGACCCATAATTACACAGATATTTATATTACAAAAGATTTTCGAAAACATGATCCAAATTATATTTAGCGGCTAGTGTAAATAAATAAAATGTTGTATAAAAGAAATAATAAGCCTTCACACTAGAGGTATTACACAAATATACGTATCATTTCAAGTAATATATGATTTTCTTTAAAAACTCAATATCAAACCCATAGAGAAGTTGTAACTTTCTAATAATGACATAGAAAAACTTTTATCTAAATTGCAATTAAAAATGATATGAGAATGATGTTGAAATATTTGTAAAGGATTAAAACTAAATTTATGTGCAATCTAAATTTAAGCAGAAAGTAAGAACAAAGTTTAAATGACTAATAATGTTTAAAAGAGTTCGAATATTAAGAAAAAAAATTTTTCCTTGCAAAGAGATTCTAATCAATGTGGGATTTGAATGATAAAAAATATAAAATGATGTATTTTGACAAATATGAGCATACCTATTTTTACCCCCTCTCAGTGTTAGTAAAGAACATTGGCTAACATTAAGTTTGTTTCAACTTTTGTAGTAGTGCTAAGTAGATTCTAACCTCTCACTTCTATATTAGCCATTGTTCCCTCTCTATTGGACCTACTAGCGACCCTTAGATTCAAACCTAAGATCAAATTGACAAAAGAATCTAGCCTATTACTTTAGAAACATCAATTCTACGCACATCAAAATTTATCTCTTTATTTATTTGTGCTCTCCTTAAATTGTGGTCGCCCTCCTCTTAAAATGGTTGTGGCATTCACAAGTTGGGTGAAGGTGAAATCATAAGTGAAATCATAACCCTCTCGGGTCATTATGTTTCTCAATAGATTTTAATCTCACAAGTGGCAAATTTGTAAAGTTAATGTAGAGAATTTACAAACTTTTTAAATGAGGATATATATCATAAAAAAGAGACCTATAGTTAAGGACCTAACATATAAAAAAAAATCAATCAAGTCTTCTGGAAAGGATCCATATGATACACATTAGATTATAGCTAACAACGATGACCTGACAACTGGTCAAGGGTCAAAGATTTTTCTTTTTGCTTGATATGTGGACAATTAAGTGTGGCTTCTAGGAGCACACTCCTGATAATAAGGAGGATGTTGTAGTAGGCTATTCTTTTCTCTATTGTTGGGTAACTGTAGCTTTTATACTGCTATGTCTTAGTCTTTATAGAATTTTAAGTGTCTAATATGGGATATGTATAGTAATGGTGTGTTTGTCTATACACATTTCTTCCGATTGATATTTTATTTGCTCAAACATTTCAAGGGTTGTAGAAAAAAATATGAATGTTGCTTTTGAGATTGATGATACTTCTCTTTTTGAGCTGTCATTGAACTTCAAGGATGTTATTGCCAAACATCAGAGTTCTCATTGCCTTGCTTTTAGGATGATTTCAAACAATTTTTAGGATAACATTGCCTAAATTTTTGGTAGGTGTTGCCCAATCTTTGTAATAGGAACATAGTGGCATCAAATTCTATCGAGGCTTCTGTGTTTTGAGATTTCTAATGTACCTATATATTTTGAGTCTTTTGGCCTCCAAAGTATTTTGAGTGGAGATCCAATTAACCACTTATTCTCGTGGAGTCTTTCTAGTAAGGAACCTATACAATACCAGCTTTGCATTAAGACCTTCTCATGGATATGCCTTCTAGGGGGAAAAGTGAAGATTATATTTGCACATAAGGACGTTTGTTCTTTCTTAGGCTATTAAATCGGAGCATCAGCTCAATGATTATAGCTTGTAAAGGACTATTTTAACTGTAGTTCATGAATATTGTGAGACTCATCCTAGGTTGTATAATCAAAGATACTTAACTATATTAACCTGTTATGGACAAACTCAAAAGAATTCAATAAAGAATTTAAACTTATCAGAGGCTATTAGTCAGATCCTATACTTGAAGATCATAGCCTATTACGGAATATAAAAGAATGAGTGTTCCTTAAATCGATTAAGATTGAAATACGATGTCAGAGATGCTTTGTATTTTTTTTAACTAGGGCATTGGCTGAGATGAACCTTAATATTTGTCAGAAATATGTTTGTGATAACATTTTGTGATTTTTTATTATTCTTTTTAAATTTTTTTTCATCAGTGGAGGTATTATGTAGACAAACTTATAAATTAGCCCATTTATCAAACCTAGAATATATCAGCTTGTTGTGGTGAGAAAGAACTCTAGTAAGACGGGGTTGCTAAGGAAGCAAATTTTGGTTAAATATTTCAGGTCACTAATTGATGTGAAGATGTTGACACGAGTATCCCCTCAAAGTTGTAACAAAAGTAGCCCACATTATAGATTTGGTTCTTATAGACGATGTCAAATTGAAATGTATAATCATTCTAGTATGTTGATGTGAATGACATTTTGAGGTTACAAGAAAGGTTGCTCTCCAGCATGGAACTAGTTTTTATAGACTTGAAGTTTGAATAAAGTATGGGAAGACAAACCTACCATAATTGTGCCTAGAATGTTAGCATGAATGTCCTTTTGAGACTGTAATGAAGGTTTCCCTCCTACAACCTAACAATTTTTCCTATAAACTTAATGTCTACATTAGATGTGGAATAACCATCCCACCATAATTGTGCTTAAAGCATAACTTGATCAACTTTTCAAAACTTCAGTGAAGGTTTCCCCGGTGTGAAAATAATTTGAAAGTCATCCTTTTGTAAAATTCATCCCTTTTGATGAAACTAAGAATGGTGAGAGATGTCTTTGACAATCATTCACCGATTGGGAGATGTGTATCATTGGAAAATGAAGCAGGGGCTGGGCATCTAAGACTTGAAGATTGTGTCGAACGGGACTTTGCTTCCCACAAATGGTGCTTAACTTTTGCATGTTAGAAGATTTGCAGTGGTAGAGGAAAAAAATAACATCTTAGCATTGCACAAGGATCTAACACATATACAGATAAAAGATGAGTAGCAGAGGGATTCACCACCATTCTTATGTGGAAAACCGCAAAGAAGGAAAAAAATACTAAACCTAGCTCACACAAAGTAACCCACTAATTAATTGTGAGCGCATAGGTCCACCCTACTACTGAAATTGAGAAAATGGAATTTTAAATGTACAATGGTTATCCCCGTATAATAGTTGTAATTGGGCTACAACTAATATATTTTTTGTGGTTGTATTAGTCTCAACTTATCGTAGAAGCCGTAGTTAAAAGTTGTAGCGGTGGTTACCTAAAAAGACTGTTGATGGTAGCATCAAAAGTGTTGATTTTCCACGAGGATTGTAGTGGATAGATATGTGTTGCATGAGTTGTGAGCCACATAGGCTGTAGTTGGTCATATAAGTAATAGTGGTGAGCTATGATAGAGACTATTGGTCACTGAGTTTATAGCTGAGTGCTTTCATAATAGCAATAAAAAATATAGGTTGTAGCAGAGAGTTACACTAACATAAGTACGCCACATATATTTGAGTGTAGAGTTATATGAGCTGTGAGCCACATAGATCGTTATGGTAAGTTGTGTTTATGTTTTTAGGCCATAGATTGTGGACTTCATTAACATTTGTAAGCTATAACGAACAAAGTTGGGAGCTTCACACACTATGATACACATAGATTGTAGTTTGTCACGTAAGCTATAGTGGTGAGCTTAATTAAAGTCTGTATCCCACGAAAGACAAAGTTGAGAGCTCTAATAACATCCATATGCCATAGAGGTTGAAGTTGGGAACTGCATGAGCTGTGAGCCATGTAGGCAATACTTTTTTACATAGATTGTAGTGGTGAGCTGTGCAATGCCCGTAGACCGTAGAGGCTAAAGTTGGGAGCCACATGAGCAGTGAGCTAGTTAAGTGATAATTGGTGACATAGGTCATAGTGGTGAGATGTGATAGCATTGGTTGACCACAGAGGTTGTAGCATAGGACTATAAGGTGAGTAATTGTTATACTAGATAAGGTGCATTATTACACCATTTTTGGGTGCATCATTGAACTGTACTTAGGGCATCATGTTGCTCTATAGGATGCTTTGTTAGTCCATAATATAAATCATTACTCAGTAAGATGCTTCATTGTAGATGATGGCATGTGGTGGTTGATGCTGGATGGCAGGTATTAGTTGACGGTCATCAATTACTACGAAGGCAGGAAGTGTTCGTTGAGACTTCAAATCCAAAATGACTCTTAGCTTCTCCCCCTTTTCCTGATCTAGCACTCAGCCTTTATCCTCCTTCATGAGAGAGTAGGACTCTATTTATAGAGTCCTGGAGTAGCATCCTTTATAAATAAAACAAGAACAACTTTGTCAGACGACCTAGAGTGATTTCCTTCATTAGATGAAGTTTTGTGGGCATCTAAATGCCTTATTGATGTAAGAATTTAATGATCTGGGGCACATTGAGTTCGTATCATTGAGGAACTCGATTTGATTTTAAGCTTCTCATATCTGAAATCCATTTGGCCCTCCAATTGACCACTCAGAGCTTCTAAAAGTGGTTAAACGAATTGATCAATTCTTGACTCAGCTTGGACAAATTTTGATGTCATTGGGTTTGTATTGTCGAGCCGGTTAGTTTGACTATAAGTTTGTTGAGATCGGAGTTCTGACTAATTTTTTATTTGAGTTTGAAAATTTCTATCCCCAAAAGTGCCCGTGAATCGTGCTAAATCCTCAAAATTCTTGCTAAATGCCCCGAGATTCATGCTAGACGTCAAAATTTATTAATGATGTATCAATTAAAAACGACGACTATAGTCCCAATAATGTATTACATAGAAATGATAAAGATATGATCAACATGGCCTCGGTAGAATGTTTTTGGATCATAGAGATAATTTGCTTAAATTCATAATTAAATAATAACTTAACTAACAATCCTTCTAGATCAATAAATAAAAAATTTCCATCATTATTTGTGGCTTAGAGATCGCATTTGACATAGCCTTCAAAATAATTTATGACAACTCTAGCAATTTAAGCTCCTTAATTTGATTACAATTTATTCTCTTGTTATAATAAATATAGAAATTGGAGTTCACATATAGTTCTCGTTAACCCATCATGATTGCACTTTATTCGATTGTTCATTGGTTAGCATAGCTCCAAAACTTAAGAAATAGTGTATTAGAGTGGTCTCAATAAAGAGCTGTCCATTTTGCAAAGGCAATAGGAAATAAATTCAACAAAGAAGTGTTGATGAAAATTCACTTTCACTTTGACTATAGATGCTTAAATTTTTGTTTTCTAATTCTATCCCAACTAAAATGGTCCAAAAACATCTAGCCATGTCTTCATCAAAAATCAACTTTTAATCAACAAAAATATAACCTTAGTCCGAACACCGCATTTATATTCATAAATAAATAATGGCAAGACCAACTTTATGGAAGGTAGGAAATTCTTATGATGATTATGGTCGGCTCATTATTTAATCCTGATTTATATCATCCAATCATTTCCTTCCTTCCTTTCCAACAAACCCCGGATAGGCGCACGTTCTTTATTGAATCAAATGTCAAAGAGCAGTACTGTTTATACGAGGGTCAGGTCTGCAATAAAGCGACATTTTGGACAATGAAATATGCTGCAGTGTGTTTGACAAATGTGCCTTCATGAATCTTGCATGGTGTACACGTGGTACTATTGTATTAATTTTTCATTTTTGTATTTGAATTACAATGCGAGAATGTTTTTTCTTTTTCAAAAAATGGATTAAACTCAGATTTTATCTACTCATTTTGCAACAATTATTTAGGAAAATATCTGATCAACACCAATCTTAATGCAAAATTTTCAGAGCTCAAATTAGTCATGCATTTAAATTTAAAACTTTTAAAAATGGCCCAATGATCATCTACATTTTAATTTTTAAGAAAATTATATTCTAAATAAATATCTTGATGAGTTGAATCAAATGATACTAAGAATACTTCTATATGCCCCAAGGGCAAAAAAAACTAAAAAAATGGCATGAGGACAACCTCCTTGAAACAGGGATCAGACCCAATCATGGACGGACTCACTGGCTAGGTTCAATGAGACTCACACGCCATATTTTAAAAGAAATCATTCAAGTGGTTTTCTGACATATTCCCACCAAGGATCAATAGACTTACATTTCAACTAGAGAGTTAATGTCCACGAATATTAAGAAGAACTTTCTCAAGGCCATCCTCAAATGTATGAGATTGATGCAGCACAATGCAATTTTTAAAAGAAGCTACTCACACTATACTCTTTAAGGACCCAATAACTCAACGAAAGTAAATGACACAATATTAGTTTGTGTGAGTTTATAAATGGCTTTTAGACCTATATAATTTATTTGCTATTTTTTGTTTTATAAGTTCTTTTATAGTTTTTTCTACAATCCTTGAGACCTCACATCTCTGCTTATAAATAAGTGATTTCTAGTAGAGCCAAAAGTTGTGGTTTTCATTGTCCACTTTGGGTCATGTTACAGTACTATTTTAGCTTAGATGATGGGTTTCCATTTGAAAACTGTAAATTATCTATATATTTAACCTACATTAGATCCACAAATTAATGAATATTCACATATTATTTGAAATTTTTTGTTATAGTCAACATCTAAATTCAAAAATTTGCATGTGTATGGAAGAATTGCCAAAAAGATGAGAACCATGCTAATCAATGCACTCTAAAGCATAATGCACTCTAAAGCATAATTTTAAATTTAGATTAGCATGGATGAAAACCATAATGATAAAATCAATGCACTCTAAAACATAATGAAACATAAGAGTCTGTTTGGCCCTTAGGACTCATTTAAAGTAGTTTTATTTAAAGATTGGGTTAGGATGTATTAAATGAAATTTTTGTCAAAACCTAAAGTGGTTTACCTACATACTATACATGGAGTTTCTCAAGAGGAAATCTTTGAGACAACATAAGAAGAATCAGTAGTTGGGATGGCACAAGGAAGAAGATTATTCTCTCTGTATGAGTTTCCTTTCCCTTTTCTTTTATTCATAAGTGTTGCAAACATCTTTAAACTATGGTTATGGTTATTTTTTTTGAATTCTTTTTAGGCATGAACTAACTTCTTTTAGAACTGGATGGAACATGTATTGTTTTTTTATTAGAGAATTTTAATAATGATCATTTGCTTATATGGTTTCTCTTAGCTATAGTGTTTTATTCAATTATACAACAAATTATTAATTGTGTGGTTACTTGTAAATAAATTTGGAGGCATGTTTGAAACTGAGATAAAGAAGTTGGTATTGCCGTAAGTTGAAACACCATGATGTATATATCTTCAATTAGTGATGACTATGAAGAATAAATGAGGTCTCTGCGACAATTTAAAGAGTGTAACAATTTAAAGAGTGTCGATGACATCCCTCACAATTAATTCATCACCAAGAGGTAGGTAGGTTATATGAGAGAAAATGTAAAACTTAGGTCTGTGGGAGCAAAGTAGTGGCCACATCTGATCAAACCTTATAACCAATAAGCAAAACTCAATCTCAAATTTGCTGATCTACACATGTATACCTATATGTGTAGTTATTTGTACATATTAGTCAATTACATAATTTTCATTAATAGATGCTATAATTTGAATATTAAGATGTGCATTTAAGTTATTTTGGCCTTTAGATTATTTTTTAAATAATTTTTAAGGAAAAGATAAGAAAATATCCTTAAAATGTATGTACATGGAGATTTATAAGTAACATTAAAATATTTTTTTGATTGTTATAAGCCTAATTTATAAATCAACTTCACCACTACGTAGAGAATGATAAATTCTAATTAATATTGTTTTCCACATTTTATGAGAACTTTAAATATGAAAGAAAAAGATAAATTGTATTGTACTTTCTTATAAATTTGACATGTCTGGATACAAATTTATTTTCCATAGCCATTTCATATCCATTTTCTAGATCATTTTCAATAAACTATCTTCTACATGAGAAAATAATTTATGTGTTGGTGTCATATTTGTCTTTTATCGAGACCACTTCCCATATTTAGACCTTCACTGGGCCAATGTGGGCATTGTTGGTCCCATGAGTACAAAACCCCCAAAAAAGGTAAAAAGAAGTCAGGCCGCTCAGCCTTGTTGGTCGCCTCGCATCCCCACATAAAAAAAGAATTGTATCTGAAACCAAACACTATTATTTATGGAACAATGGCAGTAGAATATGAAGACACAAAATCTACTCCACCAAATTCAATGCGAGCATTGAGATCTTGGTGCTTCACATCATGAGGTATCTAGGCCCAGATACTGCCATAGTGCCTCACCTAAAATTATTTATTGCCCCAACAAAATGAGTTAATACTTTATTCTGACGTTGCGAACACAGTTATCTTTTAATAGGGGACTTCGTTAATCATTTTTGTATGCTTAGTTTTCAATGGCGAAGTCCTACTTACTTTTCTCTTTTAGCTATTATTTTCTCCTTATCTTTTCCTTGCAATACTCCAAAAAGACAAAAGAGGTCACTCTCACCAGCAGAGGAAAAGTACAATGCAACCTTGTTTTCAGCTAGAAGGCTACATGCAGGTATGTGAAAACCCATGACTGACACAACATCATTTTGAATGAGAAATTTTTGAGCCTAGCCATCGCATTATTGCCACCCTCATGATGAGGGGTGTAGGGTTAACCCCGTGGACAAAATTATCCCTGTTATTTTGGCTTATGTATTGTTATCCTCAGGTATTACCTTACCCCATAATGTCTGTATATATATATAGTGACTGTCATCCACATGTTGTTCATCAAGTAGGTTCATGACCCTACCGAATGAAAACAATGTCAGATAAAGGAAGTGACAGAATTGAGATGCAAGTGTCACTATCCAAATTTAAGATGTCTCATGTAAAACTCAAGTTTGGTTGAGACCCGAGTCGTAGTGGACTCGTCAATCCAACTACTACAAGAGAGAAAATACAAGTTCAGCCTTAATGAGATGTTAAGGAATCACCTACCTAATGAGACACAATGATCAAATCAATCCATTAAAAATCCAAACATCCATCAAGATCAATCAAATTGATCAAACCAAACTAAAATAAATGCATCACATCTCAAACAATTGTACCTCACAAACAAACTAACATAAATAACTTATGGGTTGTCTCCCAAGAAACACTTCGTTTAAAGTAGTTAGTCTGATGAATCCCAAGTATATACATATTTTACTTGCTCACAACTTTTCTCCTTAGGGTTTTCTAATCCTCTTAAAAATTTTCTCCAATTCTGAGTCATATAGTTCAAGGTCTGCAGTACGTGACTACTCATTCAAGTCTAAAGCCTTAACTAATAGGACAATTATGCAGTACTTAAAGCACTCAGAACTATTTTTAGTTTTTTAGATTTTCTTTTAAATAGACACAACTTGATAATAACACTACAAATTCCAAATCTAAATCTTCTTGGTTGAAATAAAAATCTCTTAAAGTTCTTACCATAGCTTCACTGTCAATGGTGCAAAAAAACTTAACACTTCCTGCAATTACGCAGTTACTTAGTTTTCTTGCCAAAAACTTGACCCAGTTTCTTTAAGTGGTTATTCTGTAAAATGGATAGGTTATAGAGTTTAGAATTTAATTAATAGTTTAAACACTAGGGGTTCTATGCAAGTATACTTATCATTCATGTATTATATGGCTCTAATGGAGTCCTGATTATCAATCCCATAGAGAAGCGAGGTAAGAAATCCCTTAGGCTAAGTTCTAGTCAACTACTATCAGGTCTTAATTTGGAATGTTAATGAAGGGTGATTTTTCTATTGACTACTTTTAAATACAAACTTAAATCTAAAGTTAAACCTAAAAAAATGAATTGCTTTGGTAAATTTTGAGATGTAAAACCTACCTTTCTCTTATGGGGACTTAGATAATGTGTAGAATATAATGTAGCCTGTGACAATAGGAGGAAAAAACTAAGTTACCCTCTTCTGATTGTATAATTTAGCTTAGTTAGCCTAAGGCCGACTCCTTAAAATAACTAAATTGTCACAGTGAAACTTCTAGCTTATTACCCTAGAGTCTCCTTCACCAAATAGGCCTCTAATTGGCTCAATAATAAATTTAAGATATGAAGCCCTAGATCAAATTGGTTATGAATCTAGCCTCTCACCCTAGAATCACCAATTTACACCCATCAACAAATATCTCCCTAACATTGCATTAAATTATTTAACTACTTTTCCTTCACCCGTAAGTTCATTGTGGTTCCTGCTAGTTATTAAAGTCATAACCCTCTCAGATCTTATGGGTTTACAACAAATTTTAACATACCAGTTGACCATATTGATTATTAAATGAAACATGAAGTAAGAACCATCACTATGATATGAAAAGCCTGTTATACATGCATCTTAACATCCTAAACATTCATCTAATTTATTGCAAATGAAAAGTACAAGAATTTTACTTCTTAAAGCCAATGTCACAAACAATAGAAAGCTTCATTAAATCAAAGTAAATCCACTAGATAAGTGTTTACAACAAGTACAAGGTAATGATGAACACAATAATTTATTTTTTTGCTCTGAAAGAAAGATGAAAATTCCTCCAAAAAAACTCCTATAGATCCATGCAATTCTAATACAATCCCTTACAGATATCTCTCAAAATCCTCTCACTAATCTCTCCAAAAAAGGTAAAAATATACATTTCTTTCTATTATCTACAACCTCCTTTATTTTTTGTAGAATTCCAAGACTTAGAAATGCTAAAAAGTCCCTTCTCCAGTGATAATCCCATGAATATATCTCCAAATTTGTGCACAGCTACTGAAGAAACCACCAATGAACAATTTTGGCACCTAGGCACTGATGCATTAAAAATACATGCATATTTAGACCTATATTTTATACTTATTTTTAGTGATATTACACTTTAAAGGAAGGTATTTTTCATGTTTTATTGTAGGTTGTTGATTTTTAATTTTTAGGTGATTTTTAGGACTTGAAGCAAAAAAGATGGAATTTGAAGTCAAAATGGCATTTTTGAAGAAATACTCAGCGCGGACAGTGCCAGGATGGATGTCGGCGGTGTAGACCTATAGAACAAAGGCTGGACTATCCTCAATGCCGACCGTTGACAGAGCCAGAAGCAATGTCGATGACACCATTTAACAGAGAGCATTAAATTAATTCATGGGTCACTGGCGTCGACGACCCCAGAATGGGCGCCGATTGCGCCAATGTCGGTGTAAGACCTTTTTCTAGAAGATACGACATATTCGAATGCTTTTTGAAGAGTTTTTGGATTCACCCATTGAAAAATTGAAATGGACGCTAATGGCACAAATTTACAGAATAGAAGACGGACTATCCTCAGCGTCGACGACACCAAGAGCAGCATGATGGCGCCATTTAACAGAGAGTTCATGGGCCACTGACGTCGACGGCGCCAATGTCAGTGCAAGACCTGTTTCTAGAAAATTCGACAAATTTGGACACTTTTTGAAGAGTTTTTGGATGCACCTATTGGAAAACTAACATTAGGCTCGATTTAGAGCAAAAATTGATTAGAAAAGAGCCCCCCTTTGCACCTTTCAACCACTTTCCACTCTCTTCCATGCTATTCCACATTCCCCACAGCCACTTAGAGTCTATTAATCATTTATTTCTTTAGAGTTTTGGGTTTTTGTGGCTAGTTTAAGTGTGAATTCTTCCCTAAGAGTGTTAGATAGGGAGAGAAGTGAGAGATTTCCTCTTCCTAAATCTTCTAAGAGAGGCTACAAGGGACTTGCTTTGAGAAAGAGGTTTAGATTAGGGGTACATATGATCTAAAAAATATAGTATGAGTTCTACAACAGAGTGAGAATCACATTTAATTCCATGAAGGAGTATTTTGTTCATGGAAATAAGTGCAAATAAATAAGAAAATATACTTTTTTGGGTGTAAAATTGGAGATTTTAGGGTGATAGACTAAAATCCCCAATTCGGTCTTAGTGTTTAAGAGCTAAAGTGAGCGCTAGCCTTAATGGGAAGGGAAGTGTGAGCTCTGGAGTCAGAGTCAGTATCCGCTTAGCTTAATAACGAATTTAGGGACTAAACCTAAGATTAGCCAATGATTTTTGATAACACTAAATCAGGGTATAGAATTAAAATTGCTCTTATTTGGCATAATACATATTTAAACCATTTATCTCATCTCATTTTACTAAAAACTCATTGTAGTGGGAAAGATGCTTTTTCATAATTGAAAACTTTATCACATAAAATATAGTTTAGTGTTACTTTTTAAACTTTGCATTTTAGTTTTGCTAGTAGTTAATAATTTAGTTCGGTTCAGATAATATCTCAACATTCAAAATTAGTGGCAGTAATTTTGTATTGACTTTCTGTGAATTTCTGAGTAAATTTATCATTTCAAATTTAACCCTTCATCGTGGGATAGATATTTGGGGCTTAAATAGAAAGTCTTATATTACTAGATAATGATACATATAATTGTATAAAATCCCAACATAATTTGCTTAAATTTCTTATTCATAAAATAACTCATCAAGTTTTTGGCATTGTTGTAAAGCGGAGTAGTAAAGCGGAGTAAACTTTATAAGTTTTACACAACTATATTTTCAGGATAATGTTTTTGGCGTCGTTGCTGGGGAAGGTAACAGTAAATTAAATAGATTTGATAAATTAGGAAATTTAAAGATAAAATATTAAAAAAATTATTATTAAAAAAATTAAAAAATCATTATATATAGATATATAATATATATA
>NW_018244410.1:102252-127122 GCF_001263595.1 Phalaenopsis equestris | reverse complement strand
AAATATATAACTATATATTTAAGAGTATTTTTAAGAAATTTTTCTTTGCTTATTATATTTGTTTATGTAAAATATTGGATCTGAAGGTTTAGTATCTTATGATTCGAAATTAAAACGTACTATTAGAAAAATTTGAAAACAACAAAAAGAAATTTAAAATTTGAACAAATTAAGGAATAACTTAGATAATTAAGTAAATGAAAATTGATAAAGACCTTTAAAAGAATATGCTAATCCGATAACAGATGAACTTCACTTAACTATTTAAAATTCTGATGTTGTTACTCATTCATTTGAGCTTAAACCTGCTATTATCCAAATGATACAAAATAATTTGTTTAGAGGAACACCTACTGAACTTCCTAACTTACATCTTGCTAGTTTTCTTGAAATATGTGCTACTTTTAAATATGACGGAGTGTCTAATGATGCTGTTAGGCTTAGACTTTTTCTTTTTTCATTAAGGGATAAAGCTAAAGCTTGGTTAAATTCATTAGCACCCGGATCTATTAGAACTTGGGTAGAATTATCACAAAAATTTTTGGCTGAATATTTTCCACCCTAAAAAACTGCTAACTTAGAAACGATATTACAACTTTTCATCAGTTTGAAGGGGAATCAATATATGAAGCATGTGAAAGATTTAAAGATCTCTTTAGGAAATGTCCACACCATGCTTTACCGGATTGGTTAATAATTAAATTTTTTACAGTGGATTAGTAGGATCACTTAGATATATTATAGATGCTACAGGTGGATCACTAAAGTCAAAACGTTTTGATGAAGCATACTCTTTAATAGAAGAAATGGAGAAATGACTACTAACAATTTTCAATAGCCCTCTGAATGGGTAAATCCTAAGAGAGTAGTCAGTATTCATGACTCTGTTGTAATGTCTATTTTATCATCTCAAATTGCTGCTATATCGAAAAAGATTGATCAAATTGGAGTGAACTATTCTCAAATACTACCAGTATTAGAATAAAATTCACTAGGGCAGATAATTGATACTCAATCATCTTATGAAACTTTAAATACTATAAATAATTAAAATAACAATCCCTATTCTAATTATTATAAACTTGGATGGAAATATCACCCTAATTTTAGTTGGAATAATTATAACAATTCGGTGAAACCTTCAGGAAACTTAAATAACCATGGAAATCCTAATTATCGACCTTATTATTCTCCTGGATTTAACTCTAACCCTAACCCACAAGTTCCTAACCTTATTATTCTTCTGAATTTAATTCTAACCCTATCCCATAATTTAAGGAAAAGAGTTTGGTTGAATATGAAGTAATGTTGAATATGAGAAATCAAATAAAAAATCAAGGGGTTGCTATTAGAAATATTGAAAATCAATTAGGACATATTGCTACTGCACTTAGTATTAGACCTTCAGGAACTCTTCCGAGTACTGTGAAAGTTAATCTAAAAGATCAAAATAGAGAGCAAATTAAAGTTATTCAATTATGAAGTGGAAAATAAGTAGAAATGAGAATCCAAAGAGAAACTGAAGTTGATGAGAAGGAAGAGATTGAAAGCTACCACAATAAAAATGAACCAATATAAGTTTTTTTAGGAAAACCACTACCTCTATTTCCTCAAAGATTAAAGCAGAAGAATAAAGATAAACAAATTACCAAATTTTTGAAAATCCTTAAAAAGTTAACGATAAAAATTCCATTCATTGAGGCTTTGGAACAAATGCTAAGTTATGTGAAATTTATGAAAGATATATTAAACAAGAAAATGAAGTTTGTAGATCATGAGACTGTTACACTCAGTGAAGAGTGTAGCGCTATTATTCAAAAAAAGCTTCCTGAAAAGTTAAAAAATCCTGGTAGTTTTACTATACATTGTGCTATTGGTGAAAAGTTTTTTGGAAAAGCCTTATGTGATTTAGGAGCGAGTATTAATCTTATGCCACTATCACTTTTTAAATATTTAGATTTAGGAGAGATTTCCCCTACTATTATAACTCTTCAATTAGCTGATTGATTAATAACTTATCCTAAATGAGTTAAAGAAGATGTATTAGTAAAAGTGGATAAATTTATTTTTTCTGTAGACCTTATATTTAAACAGGATTTAGTAAATTTAGTAACTCTGGATTTATCAATTCCATTTAATAGGATATAAGTTACTTGCAACAGGGAGAGCTGTGATAATTTTTTTTTTTTTTTTTTGGGAAAGAATGGTCAGAAATTGGAATAATGAGAGTTAATGATCAAGAAGTAAGCAAAAGCTATGCAAAAGCTATGAAATTTCCTGCAATAGAAAAAGATAATGAATGTTTTAGGATGGAAGTTACTGATTATCTTAGTAATGAGCAATTTAAGGAAGTGTTGAAAAAAATTAAGGCAAGAAGAATATTATGAGAATGAAATAAAAGAAGAGAATTTATATTATATTCATGACAAATTTAAAACTTTAGATTTATTGGAAAATGAAAAAAAAATATTCCTTCAGGTATTAACCCACCTGAACTTGAACTGAAAGTATTACCTGCCCATTTAAAATATATGTTCTTAAGAGATTCATCCATATTGCCTGTTATTGTATCTTATGATTTAACTGAAATTCAAGAACAAAAATTAATAAAAATGTTAAAAAGATATAAAAAGGCTTTTGGATGGACTTTAGCAGATATTAAAGGAATTAGTACTTCAATTTGTATGCACAAAATTCTATTAAATGAACAATACCAACCTAAAGCTGATCCTCAAAGAAGATTAAACCCAATAATAAAAGAAGATGTTAGAAAATAAATCTTAAAATTGTTAGATGCTAGAGTTATATATCCTATTTCAGATAGTGCTTGAATAAGTCCAATTCACTATGTTCCAAAGAAAGGAGGAGTGACCATTGAAGTAAATGAGAAAAATGAAACAAGTTACTAGTTGGCAAATTTGTATAGATTATAGAAAATTAAGCATGACCACTAGGAAAGATCACTTTCCTTTACCCATTCTAGACCAAATGTTGGATAGATTGGTTGAAAATAAATATTATTACTTTTTAGATGGATATACCAGGTATCATCAAATTTGAATTACTCTTGAGGATCAAGAGACAAAAACATTTACAAGCCCTTATGGAACATTTTTGCTTTTCGTAGAATGCCTTTTGGACTATGCAATGCATCTGCGACATTTCAAAGATGTATGATGCCAATATTTAGTAATTTGATTGAACATGGAATGAAAGTATTTATGGATAATTTCTCTATATTTGAGACTTCATTTGAATTATTTTTAAATAATTTAGAAAAAGTGCTAGAATTATGTGAACGAATGAACCTAGTATTAAATTAGGAAAATGTCAATTTATGGTTGCAGGAGGAATTGTACTTGGGCATAAAATTTTTGAAAATGCCATGTAAGTAGATCCTATAAAAATTGAAGTTATTAAGAAAGTACCACCACCTACTACGGTTAGAGGGGTAAGAAGTTTTCTTGGACATGCTGGTTTCTACAGGTGTTACATAAAAAAATTTTCAAAAATAACTAAGCCATTATGCCAACTTTTAGAAAAGGATACAAAATTTGATTTTAATGAGGAATGCGTAAAAGCATTAGAATTATTGAAAGAAAAATTAATCACTGCTCCTATAATAATCCCACCTGACTGAGAGAAACCATTTGAAATAATGTGCGATGCTAGTGATTATACTATTGGAGATGTTTTAGGACAAAGACACAATAAAGTTTTTAAAGTAATATATTTTGCTAGTAAAACGCTAAATGATGCTCAAATTAATTACACTACTATTGGAAGAGAGTTATTAGCTATTGTTTATGCCTTTGATAAGTTTAGACCTTACTTGATTTGAACCAAATGTATAGTGCATACAAATCATTCTGCTATCAAATACTTGATGCAAAAGAATGATGCTAAACAAAGGTTAATTAGATGGATACTTCTTCTGCAAGAGTTCGATTTTATGGTAATTGATAGAAAGGGAAATGATAATCAAATATCTTATCATTTGTTTACACTAGAAAAAAAATATTAACTAATTTTACAAATAAAATTTTAGAAAAATTCCCTAATGAACAATTATAATATATTGATATAATGAATATACCGTGGTATGCCAATATAGTAATTTATATTGTAAGTGATATTTTACCACTAGATGTTAAGAATAAAAAATTAAAGAAATTTATTTATGATTCAAAACTCTATTTTTAGGATGACCCATATTTGTATAAATAATGTAAAGATCTAATTATTAGGAGGTGTGTGCCTTATGAAGAAACTTAACAAATAATTAAAAAATGTAATGATTCTGAATTTAGAGGACATTTTAGAACAAAAAGAACTACACATAAAATTTTGCAAGCTGGATTTTATTAGTCTACTCATTTTAGAGATGTTAATGAATATATTAAAAGATGTCAGTGAGTAGGAAATATTTCTAGAAGAAATGAAATGCCTCTAAATTACACATTGGAAGTTGAAATTTTTGATGTGTGGGGATTAGATTTTATGAGACCATTTATGCCTTAATTTGGAAATTTATATTTCTTAATATATTGGTTGAAGTGGATTATGTTTCTAATGGGATTGAAGTAATTGCTTTACCTCGATGTGATGCTCGGAGTGTTTAAAGATTTTTAATTAAAATATTTTTTACAAGATATGAAATGCCGAGAGTAATTATTATCGATGGAGGATCCCATCTTAAAAATAACAGAATTGAGAAATTAATTAAGAAATATGATATTTTGCATAGATTTTCTACTTCTTATTATCTTTAGACTAGATATCAAATTGCGAAATAAAACAAATTTTAGAATAAAGCTGTAAATCCTTATAAATTGGATTGGTCTATTAGATTAGATACTACATTATAAGACTCCTATTGGAATGTCACCATGTAGACTAATTTTTGAAAAAAACATGCCACTTACCAGTAGAATTTGACATAAAGCATTTTAGGCTATTAAGGAATTTAATTTTAATCTAAAAGATGCTGATGATAAAAGATTGTTGCAACTCAATGAACTTGAGGAGATTAGAAATGAAGCATATGATAATGCAAAAATCTATAAAGAGAAAATGAAAATATGACATGATCGTAAGATTATGAAAGAAAAGTTTGAACCTGGACAAAAAGTTCTATTAAATAATACAAGATTGAGATTATTTCCAGGAAAACTGAAATCCAGATGGTTAGGACCATTTAAAGTGATTAAAGTATATCATTATCGAACTGTTGTTATTAAAGATCCTAAAATTGGAAAGATATTTAAAGTTAATGAGCATGGGTTGAAACACTATTATGAAGGGCACATGCCACAATTTAAAGAAATTTTGATGTTTAGTCATCCTGATTAAACAATGGTATGTTGGGCTAATGACGTTAAACAAAACACTTTGTGGGAGGCAACCCATGTATATATATTTATTTATATATATATCTAAATATCTTACTATTTTGTTTAACAAGAATTTTATATATATTAATATATACATATATATATAAAGCACTAATTAAACAAAATAGTAAATGCTTTATTTCTAATCTCTTATTAAAGTACTTATTTTAATATAAGAGTACTTACTTCTAATCTCTTATTAAAGCACCTAATTTATGATATAATAGAAATCCTAATATATAAAGCACTTATAATATTCGATTGATTGGTCCGAGGTTATCGACAAAGAAGATTTGTCTAAGTCACTTCGTTTCTTTTTGTCCAAGTCACTTCCCTTTTTCTTTGTGAGTATCGGGAATATCCCCATTCATAGGTCCGAGATCCGCATCTATGAAATGAAAGGTCCGAATGATCAACTCTGCAATCAATTATTAGAATCCATAGGTGTTCAAATCGTTCATTTTAAGAAATTGAAACCCTTCTTTTTTGATGATCATGATAGTTCCCAAAGACTAAAATTCTTGATCAATGGAGGAACAATATTACCATTTTTGTGCAAAAATATACCAAAGCGGGTGATTAACTCATTCCATACTAGAAAGAATTGCAGAACATCCTTTGATAACATGAATTCCTATTTCTCAATGATATCCCACGATCGAGACAATTGGCTGAATCCCGTGAAACCATTTCATAGAAGTTCATTGATATCTTCTTTTTATAAAGCAAATCGACTTCGATTCTTGAATGATCCACATCACTTCTGGTTCTATTGTAACAAAAGATTCCCCTTTGATGTGGAAAAGACCCGTATCAATAATTATGATCTTACATATGGACAATTCCTCAATACAATGTCCATTCACAACAAAATCTTTTCTTTGTGCGTCGGTACAAAAGGATCTCTTTTTTTTGCGAGAGAGACTCTTTCACCAATCGAGTCACAGGTATCTGACATCTTCATACCTAACGATTTCCCACAAAGTGGTGATGAAACGTATAACTTGTACAAATTGTACAAATCTTTCCATTTTCCAATTCGATCCGATCCATTCGTTCGTGGAGCTATTTACTCGATCGCAGACATTTCTGCAACACCTCTAACAGAGGAACAAATAGTTAAATTGGAAAAAACTTATTGTCAGCCTCTTTCAGATATGAATCTATCTGATTCAGAAGGGAATAACTTACATCAGTATCTCAGTTTCAATTCAAACATGGGTTTGATTCACACTCCATGTTCTGAGAAGTATTTACCATCCAGAAAGAGGAAAAAATAGAGTCTTTGTCTAAAGAAATGCGTTGAGAATGGGCAGATGTATAGAACCTTTCAACGAGATAGTGATTTTTCAAATCTCTCAAAATGGAATCTGTTCCAAACATATATGCCATGGTTCCTTACTTCGATAGGGTGCAAATATCTCAATTTCACCCTTTTAGATACTCTTTCAGACCCATTGTCGTCACTTAACTTACTATTTTGTTTAATAAGGGCTTTATATATTAGGAAATAATAATATTTTTGAATTCTACACAATTTTATATATCATAAATTAAGATAAATATTGGTATTGAAGGAAAATTTGGAATCAAATTGAACAAAAAAAATAAGAGACGCAATTTTGGCCTTTGGCGTCGACGACGCTCGTCTACACGAGCCATGGAGCCGACAATGCCATCAAGAGCACCGACTACATCTTGAGCAGTTCTTGCAGTTCAGGATGAATTTTGCGGACTTTGACGGGATTATACTTCAAAATAACTGCTGAGAGGTGTTTTTAAAGGCCTAAAAACTTCCTTAGACGATCCGAAACTTCCAAATCTCAAAATCCATGTCTTTCAGTTCCAAAAATACTTCAAGGTATGGAGTTTTCAATAGAAGAAAGTTTATCAGTTTTGACGCACAAAGATTGTACGACAAACTCATCACAAAGAAGAGACTTATCAAGGAGAGGGCTTTGTCAATCATGGATTGAGTAATCTAAGTTCACAGATTGAGAAAATCATAGTACAGAGGAATTAGGAAGTTCTATGCTACAGTACCGCTGCAGTTGTTGTAGCAGTGGTAAAGTAATTCTATGCTAACTTACATGAAATTACCCAAGAAGTTGTCTTCGTTTGAGGTAAGGCTGTACCATTTACTCTGCCTTGAATTAATGATTTATATATGGTAGAAAAAGTGCCAATCTGTCATTTCACGAATTTTATCCCAACGAGAGATATAATGCAAGATGTATATCATTTTCTGATGGATGAAAATGATAATTGAGAAATCAGAGATGAGGGATACATTAATTTCTCTGCTTCACTACTTAATCTAAAATCAAAATAATGACATTTCTTCATCTCTGCAAATTTAGTCCCTACCATAAAGATTAGTAGAGTTATAAAAGAAAGTGCAATTTTAAACTATTGCATTCAAATGGAAAAGCCCAATGATGTGCGATTGATTATTTTCAAATCTATTATGGGTATTATTATGAATGGGCCTATATATGAATCGGGGCATTCTTCTACAATTTTCTTACTTTGTAGTCAATTTCAAGTGCCATATGAAAGTTGGGAGAAAGTATTATTATCCTAAGAGGCCATAATTCCTATTGATAACAATTATATCGAGAATGGAAATGAATCATTAGATATTATTTTGGATCATTCATCACATGATTCGACACCATTAATGCCACGAATTGTTGGAAGTTCAATAGATTTGGAGAAGAAAATGAAGAAAATTAAAATATAACTTCAGAGTATTATGAATGCAATAGGAAATCTTAACTACCTTTTTGATCACTTAGATTGTAGGATGAAGGAGAGCTTTGATTATACTAGAATAAATTAAATAGGTTTGGTGCAGATGTTCAAGAAAAAATGGATGGATTGATGAAAATTTGACTGATGAATTCCCGTACCGACCTTTGTACAAATTGTATGTCCATTACCAGTCTATGGGAGATATTAGAGGAGGAGAAAGAGATATTATGGGAGATATTAGAAGAGGAGAAAGTACTGAAGATGAAGCAGAATAATTGAAAAAGTTGGACTCTCTACTATTTTAAAGTAATTATGTTTTTAATGTGATTGTATTGGATTTACTTTACTTTACTTTACTTTGCTTTACTTTGCTGTAGAACTCTATAAACTTTGATTGTGTATATAGTTTTATGTCAGTGTTCTAGTGTTGTGGCTTGATTTCGACTGAATTATAATTTAGTTTGCTTTATGTATGTGAAAGTGTGATTAAAAAGTGTATTTGTAAGAATTGGATTTTCATATATAAAAGTTAGTTTGGTGTTGTTTGTGAAAATACTTGTTTGTGAATTATTTTAAGATGTAGTGTAAGATGAAAATTAGTGTTTAGAAAGACTAATTAGACTTTGGAGTGAATTGAAAGAAAGTTGAAAATTGCAAAAATTGAAAAATTGAATTTTGGCCACTGGCGCCGACGACGCTAGAATGGATGCCGACAGTGCCCTCGACCCGAAAGTACCCAAATCTCTTAAAATTCACAATTTGCTTAGTAAAAACACCATTTTTACCTTTTTGGTCATCTGCAACCTTCGGTTTGTGCACCTATGGCTTACTATTGCTTGGATTTGAGGCAATTTTTAGGCAAAAGAAGTTCAGATTTCATCTTCTCTCTGTAAGAGCTACACTTTGAACCCACAATCTTTAATTTTCTCTGAGGATTTATCTTACATTACTGAGATCCAAAATTTTGAAAATTTTTGAGAAGATTTTGAGAAAATCCTTTGGTGAATAACTCTTACTTAGTAGATTTAAATTTAAAACATTCCACATTTTTATTTTCAGAATTTTGGGAATTTATTTGAATTTTATCAAATTTTTTAGATTACCATGGCACAAAAAATGAACAAGGGGAAAGAGAAAGGTGGGTTATGATGATCAAAAGTTTGTCAGCTACAAGTCTAACATTTGTTTCAATAGTCTCCTTGCAACTAAGAAAGTAATTTTGGATCAAGGATTTAAAAATCCGGGTGGAGAAGTTGAAAGATTAATTAATGCTCGACACTGGGAGAATTTTTGTTACTTTACTGCCAAGGCTATTATTGGTATAGTGATGGAGTTCTATGCCAACTTTAAGGGAACTTCTGAGGACTACATTTTTGTTCGAGAAAAAATGATGGAATTTACTCCATGAAGAATTAATGAATTTTATCAGTTAGAGGACATATATAGCTATTAGTACAAATCAATTTCTGCTACAAATGAGGCCTTAGAAGAAGTTATTTCTTTTCTTACTGGTGGAAGAAGAGCTAGGACGGTGAAGAATAATGTTAAGATAATTTACCTCTTTCTATGTTAAATGAAGCATCTAAGGCCTGACACTACTTTATATATGCTAGAATGATACCTTCAAATCATCATTACAAAGGATAGAGCCATCTTGAAATTCTATATCCAGCAGATGGAAGGATAGATGTTGGCTCTACATTTTATAGAAGCACTCATTATATTGCTTTGGGAGAGAATACTGTTGTTTAGCACACCCTGCCCCGATCTTCACACTATGTGAATAGGCATGAGTTGATTTTAGAATGGATGAGGAGAGGATTGAACCTCTTAGACCTATTAGGTCTGTAAATATTAAGACTTATGAATCTCATGTTGGATGGAAATCTGAAAGTAGGAGTAGGGATATTCCTTCTACTTCTGGTGCCCCTACTCTCCAGGACTTATGGAGCAATTGATGATCCAACAGAGAGATATCTTGAGAATGGAAAATATAAAGGCCAAAAATGCACATAATGATGATTTGACAAGGCAGAAGTTTGAGTATGATGCTGCTTATGATGATGCAATGGTTAAATACATGAGGGGTGACCAATCAGTTCAGTTTCCTAGTCACCCTATTTTTATAGTATCAGCAGCAAAACTTTGATGTAGTAGTAGAAGAAGAAGATGATGACTGGTGATGCTTTAGTTTTACCTTTTGTTTAGTTTATAGTTGGTTTTACTTTATGGTTATTATTGTTTGTTTTTTAGTGTAATACTTTGTTTTATTTTAGATGTTGTGTTATATTGTGAACTGTAGGACTCAAAGTATTTTTGAATTGGAACTTATTTTAGTACTATTGTTAGTTTTTAGTACTTTTTTGAATATATTTATAATTAACTCTTTCTCAGAAAATTTTTATACGTATTATGTGTGATTTAATGTTTTAAGTCTTGTAGCTTTTCATAGTAGCATCTGCAATATTTTAGAGTTAAGTTTCAATATCAGAACCTTCAACAGGTAAATCCTTTTTTTATGTATTAAATGTTTTCTTTCACCCTTTATTTTTTTTAAGTTTTTCATGCTAAATATTTTGAAAATTTAAGTTTGGGGGGGAGGGGGAGAAGGAAAATTCCTTTTTAAAGAAAAAAACTTAATTTTATTTGTCCTCAATTAGCTATATTTTAAAAAATTTTAAATTTCACATGACCTTTGGTATTAGAGGGTAACTTTAGATAACTATATTTGTGTTTCTAAATATATAGTAAACTTAAGTAAAAATTTTCTATAATAAAGGTTAATTTTAAAGATTAAGATATTTGGTATAAGTGAATAAGACTATGTTTTTCTATTATAAGTAAAGGAATTTGTCTTTTTGAAGTCTTAAAAAATCTTAGAGATTCATGTAAGTAGAAAAGAATAAAATGTTATGAAAAATCTTTAAAGCTAATATAAATTTCTAAAGTGAAGGAATGTGAAATGTTTTTAACTTTAAGAAGGGGATAGTAAAGTTCAAAAACTTTAAAGGCTATCCAGACATAGTAATCCTCACATAAAAAAAAGAAAAGAAAAGAAAAAGGATTAAAAAGGATCCTGAAAAAAAAGGAAAAGAAAAGAAAAGAAAAGAAAAAGTTGCAAGGAGAAGCTTGAGGAGATGCCTAATTAAAAATTGACTTCACTTGAATTAATTTAGAGAAGAAGGCTTGACCATTTTTCTAAACTTATATTAGATTATTAGTAGCATAGTATTAGCATATTTACTATTTACTAGTATAGTTTCATGAAGTTATTTTTCAAATGGATATTCTAAGTGGCTTTAATATGATAATTTGCAATTTTCATTTAACATAATAGAGAATAAAAAATCTTAGACTTGACTACTATGTATTCTTATACCTTTAGTATTAACTGGAGTTATTTTAGTGTCAGCGCTATTTTTGGTTGGAGAGTTGCCCATAAGAAGCTGTCGGCCACTAGAATCAAAATCTCGTCATTCTCTTCGGAAGGACGTTTTAATTTACATATATATTTAGTTTTAGAAAAATATGAAATCAAAATAACCCCATATTTTTTCATAGTTTAAATGAAATAGTTTAAATTTCATAGTTTAAATGAAAGAGCGCTATACCTCAAATTCTGTATCTATCCCGAAGGATAAACACAAGACTTGAGGATGAGACTCGATCAAGTAAACTAAGAGATATATGACGTCCGTTTGGTCTGCGAAACCTTTGTATTTTTTGACAAGTTTCTATTACATCTTAAATGACCAAAGCCACCTAAGAAAACTTTTGATAAAAATCAGGAAATATTACCTTCAAGGATTTCAAAAAGATAGGACTGTTCAATGAGATCGGACAAAGAGGTGTGAAATGGGATTGGCTCAAGTTTGGAACATTTTACTTTTGGAATCCAAAGGAGAAAGTACTAGGGGATGGCATGCATCTAGAGGAGAGCCTCGGTGACTTCCCAAGCTATCCTATTGTTTAGCTTCATTTATGAGGAGAAATATTTAGGTGTTTCATACTGCTTTAGGTGTTTCATCCTCCCAATTTTATTAGTTAGGACTTACATTCGTGTGAAACTATCTCACAAATAGCCTGGAAAATGTGAGGGTTTAGGTCATGACAAACGACAACCTCAGAATCCAAAGACAAGTTAGGGCTTATTTTGTATAGCGGGACTATGCAAAGGCTAAAGATATAAAGATAAGACGAAGGCCTAAAGATAAGATGAGGATTTAAGTTGCATAAGCAAGCAACCTCAAAGTCCTATGACTTAAGTTTAAGGAAGGAAGATTAGAAGATTAGTTTAGCTGGGGAGGACATGTTTTGTTGTTGAAGATGCTGTGCTGCCCACCATGCTAGCTCCAAGGTCCTTGCTGCGAGGAGTTTGAGTTTTCTAGTGTGTCTAGTTATGATGTTAAATCAGGTGGCCCAATGGTTAAAGTTCATTAAATTTTATGGGGGCATATTAAAGTTGATTAGAGCGACACCGGTTAGGATCCTACGGTTCCCTCATTTTGGCAACACTATTTTCTATTGGATTCACTTAGTCCAAATGAATTTACTAAACTTAACTTAATGAGTTCCATAATTTTATTTAGATCATGGCAAGCCTCTTTAGCAACCGTAGGTTAGCTAAGGGATTCCCGATCATCCGATAGAGACATTTTAATTTAGTTACAATTTTGGTTTTTTGTGATGTTTGTGATTAAATTTTGAGTTGTCTTATATTTTAAATATTTTGGCGGTGAATTTTATCTTATTTAATTTTTAAAATTTTATTTTGGTTTTGTTTTTTTTTGGTTTTGTGGCTATCCTAACAATTTTGGTTTTCATGCAGGATGACATTGTTGTTTAGCATGCAAATTTGCAGGTATAAAAGTACAGTATGAAAGTAAAAGAAAGGCAACGCTGAAAACTGTTAAAGCGTACCTGACGAGTCTTCTCGTTCCACCACCTGAAACTCAAAAGACATGTTAAGGCAGTTTATATGAAACAGGGAAGTGAAATTTTGACGACCTATCTAACCCTAGGTCATATCTTGGTTGGTCCTTAGGACTTTAATTAAGGATGATGTTGCTAAGAAAAATATATTATGTTTAGTAGATCTCCGAGATATCCAATAAATCTAGAGAAAGAAGCTGCTACTCTCTACTCTCTCGCTGCCTAGTGGAAAATCTTGAGTTCTTTTAATCTTTTAAAATTATTATGTTGCTTAATAAATCATCCTATAAAACACCCTAATGCTCAATGAACATTGATGTATCAATTATCCCTAAGAGTAAGGTAATTATCGTCTGTAATTTAATTTTGAAAATCATGTGACTGAAGACTCTTAAAGAGGCAAGTTAGTGTTATTGGAACACTCAACCAAATTTTGGTCCTAATTGGGCTTTTAGTGTTTGAAAGGTGTCTTAGTTTTAATTGATATTTACTTTTCTATTCCTCATTTAAATGAAACTTGATTTAGCCTAAATCACTACTAAGCCCTTAAGACCTAGGTGAGTATCTTAGTTAGTTTTGAAAATGTTAAGCTTTAGGTGGTCATGATTCATAATTTGAATTTTATTTGAAAATCAAAATAGGGGTATTAAATTGATTAATTTTTGACTTCAAAAGTCATACCCCTAAGTCTTGGATTCATTTTATTTTAATAAACTTCCAAATTTTAATAATTTAGAAATTTATTAACTTATCTTTTCAATTAAGAAAGTGAGGTTGGTTTCTACCAATTAACCCCTTGTGTTTCAAACATCCAATTAGATCAGAGGTTACCCATTTCCCTCCTTGAATTAAGCCTAAATGTTAATTAAGGCTAAATTTCCAAAATTACACATTTGTCCCTAAGGCTCTAACACTTCATAATTTGTCAAATTCAATTCAAATGACTTTGAAATTTTTATCCTACCTCATTCATGGGTCAATTAAGATATAAGAGGAGAAAATATGATTTTTGAAAACTTAATTTAATTTATATAACTATTTTCATGTAAAAATAGGAATTTTTAAAGAAAATTTTGAAATTGACCAAGGTAAATTCTAATCCCTTTAAATTTTTACTGGAGGTAGGCTTAAACTAGAGAAGCCTTTGAACTAAATTTCATGATTTGTTGAATTTTATATGAATTTTAAAAATTATTTCAAGTTCTGGGGTATTTATTAAATGTAAAATATTTTAAATAGGGAAAATTAAGTTTTTTATTTTTGAAAAATCTTCCTAAGGTCAAAAAAGTTAGAGAAAAAAAAATTTATGTTTTTGTGAGTTTTATTTGATTTATTGGAATTATTTTTAGTGAAAAGCCATTTTTAGCCTTTAAAAAATATTTTTAAGCTTTAAAATTCTGTATCTTTATTTAGAAAATTAGAAAAAATATTCTAATTATTCTTAAGTGCTTAGGAGTTAATTTAGAACATTTTTATGAATTTTATTATTTTTGTGATTTTTATGGATTTGTAATTATTTAAATATTTAAAATAGGTTAAAAATCAAGTTTTTATTTTAAACTCCATTTTATTTTTAGAAACTACCTCTGATCACAGAGAACTCAAAAAATAAGTTTTTACAAATTTTTGAGTTATATTTTGATTTTTAAAAAATCATTTAAGTTCCAAAAATGTTATTTACCTTTAAAATTCAACTTAAGTTACCAAATGAACTAAAAATACTTTGAAATTTTTATGGTGAGTTTTTTGGATCCTAAGAAATAGTGGATATCAAAAATCAAGTCATTTATTATTTTTATTTCTCAAAATTAATTATCTTAGTGATTTAGGGTCTCTAAAGATTAGGTGTATTTTGAATGATTTGGCTCATGAGAAATTTTTCTAAAGGCTCTCTGGTCATCATAAACCTTCAAAAATTTTCTTGGATTTTTCTAGGCAACATGCTAATTTTCATGATTATTTTATGCAAATAATGCACATAAACTTGAAAAATACGATTCTCTGTCTAGGGGCCTCCTCTGACTTTAGAAAAACCAGGAATGTTCCCTAAGATGGAGGCGACAACATGCTAAAATTTCAAGCCATGGTGATATCACTACATGCATGGAGAATGAAAACATCTAAATGAGTGTTTAGTTAATTAAAAATAAAATATGCATCACATGGACTTAAAATTACTTTCACATTGTTGTCCTCTGTTCACTGAGCAAGAGGGTAGTTATATTTTTATTTTTATGATTTGATATGAATTTTTAAAGTTATGGATCATTTTATGATTTTTTAAATCCCAAATTTATCTATTTAAACAGCGCGGCGCCATGTAGATCCTGGGCAGCTCCGAACTCCACGCGACGCGCTCCCATTTGTTGCCACCATCCACATAAGCAGCCATGCTTCCCGCAGTTTGTGTAAGGAAGCATTGTCTGGTTTTATCTCAACTATCCATCTGATACACGCGCGATCGGACAACACTCCTTCATCGTCCCCGATAGCCTTGCCCGAGAACCGTCCATCTTCTAGCCTTAGGATCTCTCTCATTTCTTAACCAAATTGGATGAATTGTTTCTTAAAACGCTCATCTAGAGTAGACGATCACATCCATAAGGTGATCAAGCCATCAAATTAACTCTAAGAAAATGGAGAATCAAAAGAGGCTCGGGAGGGGGAGAGATTTTATACCTTTGCTCTAAGAAGCGAAGATTCGATCAGAGAGACTTGGCACATTTTTTGTGATTCAAAGATGCTAGAGGTTGAGTCTCTGATCTTGGAGTAAGACCTAGGTATGATTTCAATCATGACCGGATTTGGCTGTTGGTCTAGAGCTATGGTAGAGGCTCTGTGAAAGAGGATTTTGATGGGGCTTGAGCTTCTTTCACTGTTGTGAAGATGTGGGTGAAGTTAATTTGAATTTGGTGGACTGTGGAGGTGTATTGGGCTCTGTCCTAGTTTCTGGCAAGATTTCGAGCTCAAAATTGAACACCGACAGTGGAAATTGGTGAGAGAAAATAGTTGAAATGCACTGAGGGGATCTAAGGGAAGCTCTATGGTCAGTTTGGAGAGGTCTCTCTAAGAAATTCTTAGCACGAATTCCCATGGCCGTGGGAGGTGATTTTTATAAAAATGGCTAAGGGGTGGCTGTCATGGACAATTAGGGGGTGCATTGTCCTGCTTAGGTTGAGGGAAGAGGAGCTCTATAATTTAATTTGGCTGAGTTGGCCTCTAGGTTTGATTTGGGTAAAGTTTCATGGGGGTGACTCTAGGTTTTAAGCATCTCCGATTACTAGGCCAACCGGTCATGGCAGGGAGAGGTGGCTAGGTGCTCAGAGCATCCGGAGGAATCTGTCAAAGCAATTTAATGCAATGGGGTTTAGTTTTGGTAAGGGTATCTTAAGTATGTGTATTTTTTGAAATAAGTTCCCTTAATTTGGGAGACTTTTGGTCCATGGCTCATCTATCTTGGGTTAGATGGGTTTTGGCTCAGTCTTAGGGTCTAACCAATGGCTGAGGTGGAGTTAATTTGATTGCTTTAAGGTGGTTATGCTATCTTTAATGCATGGGTTCAATGTGGGTTCAAGTGATCAAGGCTTAAGTTTGGGCTAGGTTAGCCATGTCAATTGACCTAATTGATTGATCAACATTGTGTAGATGATTGTTATGAAGAATTTTGGTAAAGGGTTGAAGTGATTTTGAGTTCAATTGGTAGGTCAATTTAATGGATTTTTGAAATTTGGTCTATTTAGGCATGTTAGGCTGGACATAGGTCTAAGTTGAGCTAGCCTTGGGCTAAGTCTAAATCTAATGGATCAAATAATCAAGGGAGATGTTTTGAAGATTTTTCATGAAGGTATGGAGTGGAAATTTTAGGGTTAAGGCCCTCAATTTGGTCTAAGGCCCTCAATTTGGTCGGCTAAGGCAATCAATTTTGTGGAATTTTGAGACATGCCCAATTTAGGGCAAATTTGGGGCTTTTTGAACTTAGGTTGAAATCAATTGAAATTGAGGCATCACCAAGGCCAATTGAAGGTCAATTTTGATGTATGGGGATGTTATGAAGGTTTTTTAAGACAAATTATGGCCAATTGAGTGGGCTATGGGTTTAATTTGGTAGAACCAGGTCGTGGGGCCAAAATTGGGGTTTTGATCTAAATCTAAATTGGGTTCAAATCATGGGCTAATTGAGCTTAGATTTGGGTTATATTTGTCACATCAAGGGTGAATTTGAGTTTAGAATTGAAATTGGGGTAAATTGAGACCAATTTGATAGACATTTGGAGTGATTTGGGGAACATATGGCCTTTAATGGGTAATTTGGGGTTTTTGTCAAAGATGGTCAAATTGGTCAAATTTGGTCATGTGAGAGTTGAGAAAAATGGAATTGGGAATATTTGGGAGGTTTTGGGAATTTTTGGGTAAGGAGGGGTATTTTGGTAATTTGGCCAATTTTGGTGATTTTGGGTAGTTTGGGTATTTTGAAGGTGTTTGAAATGACTTTTGAATTCAGTTGGGTATTTTCGGTAGATTTGGAAATTTTGGCCAAATTTGGGTCCCAAAGGTATCTAGGTAATTTGGGGGAATTTAGGAGCAAAAGGCTAGGTTTGATATCTTGGTAGAGTTGAGGTACCAACCACCATCAATAAGCCCTGGACCAATGGAAACCTCTATTTTGGGTCCTCTATGTAGTGGTCTTAGCTAAACCCTAGCCCATGGCTAATGGGTTCAGGGGACCACTTACAGTAGTCTACCAACAATATCAAGGGACCAGAGCCTGGAAATTCTTGGTTTAGGTTAGTGAGTGATTGTGAGTGTAATTGATTACCTTAGCCCTAGACCAACACCCAGGGTCAACCCTAAGGTCTAGCAGCTCTAAGGGTGACTCATCTTGAGTTTCCCCATAGTGACCCCACCTACTAAGTGCTAGAGGTTAGGACCAATATGTGGAACTTCAAGTTGAGTAGAGAAGAATTTGGAATTTATAATGGTGAGGGTTCCTTGTCTAGTTTTCTAAGAATAGTAAGTAGGGAAGTCTTATGGCTAGAACTTAGGCTACTAAAGAGGAAAAAAACAAAACCTCAACCAAAAGTGAGGTCAACAAATGGACCCCCAATAGGTGTGGTCTGCTGGGCAAGCACACCGCGCGTATTGGTGTTGACCGACAAGATCAACAAAACCAATACAACCTCCTAAGTTGACAGACATAGAAAGGAGTGTAGAGTTGTGTGTGTGATTTGTTTCAGCTGGGAAATTTTCAGATGATCGTTTGATTGAAATCAAGGATTAGGGACCCTCATTGGGGATCAGAGAGTGAATTTTGAGTTATAAGTCAGATGCCACTTCCAAAGGATGGGAGTCAAAATGTAAGTGTTGACCCCAAGATGGGAATTGAGAATAATATGAGAATAAGATTGTGTGGGAGGACCGAATCGAGATGGAAAACACAGAGGCTCACATCCGGCTCCAAAGGGTAACAATAGTGTAGAAGACGGCGACCGTTAAGGATATGTCTCTAGAAAGAAAGGACTGTACAGTTTGAGTTACCTCTGGGGGGTTATATTCGAACTGACATGTGACAGGAGGGAGAATATATAGATCACGTTAGGAAGGAAAACGCTAGGACTCACATCCAATCCCTAGCGATGATGAAGAAAAAATTTGCTATGTTGAGGAAGAAAGTACTGGGACTCACATCCAACTCAAGAGGTAACAAGAAAATATATACGTCACGTTAGGAAGGAAAGCACTAGGACTCACATTGAACCCAAGAAATGATAAGAAAATATGTGTTCCACGTTAGGAAGGAAAGCACTAGGACTCATATCCAACCCAAGCGGTGACAAGAAAATATGTGCGTCATGTTAGGAAGGAAAGTGCTAGGAATCACATCCAACCCAAGGGAGAATATATGTGCTACATTGAGAAGGAAAGCCCTAGGACTCACATTCAACTCAAGAGGTAACAAGAAAATATGTGCGTCATGTTAGGAAGTAAAGCACTAGGACTCACATCCAACCCAAGAGGTGACAAGAGAATATATGTTCTATATTGAGAAGGAAAGCACTAGGACTCACATCCAACTCAAGAGGTAACAAGAAAATATGTGCATCACGTTAGGAAGGAAAGCACTAGGACTCACATCCAACCTAAGTGGTGACAAGAGATTATATGTGCTACATTGAGAAGAAAAGCACTAGGACTCACATCCAAATCAAGAAGTAACAAGAAAATATATGCGTCGCGTTAGGAAGGAAAGCACTAGGAAGGACTCACATCTTCACATCTAACCCAAGCGGTGATAAGAGAATATATGTGCTACATTGAGAAGGAAAACACTAGGACTCATATCCAACTCAAGAGGTAACAAAAAAATATGTGTCCATATGCAGAAAATATGCAGATTCACACATGTGAATTTGTGGGGAATATATGCGTACAATTTGAAAATATGTGAAGAAATTGGAATTTAGGTACTGATTCAGAAATGAGAATTGAATTTTAGTTACCATTTTTAAAAAGAGAGTCGGATGTCAGGGACCGACCTTAAAGATTAATGATAGGATGTCATGTACAATTAAAGGGGGTCTTATACCAATCTCGAATATGGAGGGAGTCAAAATTTGGGCACTGACTCCAAGAGTCATATGAAAATAGTGTAGAGAGTTTGAATTTGCAGAAATGTGTCATGTGAAAAGGTTGATTTTGTTGAAGAATATTTGTAGAGTTTTGTGGGGTTTTGTGCAGAATGTGAAATTCTGTGGGGATGTGAAGAGAGTTAATGCAGATAAAGATGGTTGTCCTACGCACACAAAGAATAAGAAACTCTGAAAACGAGAGAATCAATTCAACAGATTCATTTTCTTTTCTTGTTGTTTTTATCACATTTAACTTTTCAAAAATATGTCTTTAATATTTTAATTTTAATTGGTTGATTTTAAAAAGAAATTTGTTTTGTTGTTTATTCATTTGTGATTAATTTTATTTGAATTTTATTTATCGTTAAAGGTTTATTGTTTCGTTCTTTGTTCATTGAAATTCTGAACCAACACGTGGTACGTGGCTTCCATCCACCGTACAAAAAGGCAACTGACAAAAAGTCACATTTCTATGAGAAATTTCCATTAATCTGCTTCAATAAAGATGTCATAGATCAAACATAGGCTAATGCTTAAAAAGGTACAATATATAGTCCATGTTGAAGTACATCCAGATCATCTCATGCCATGAATACATTGTAGGCTGAATATATCATATACATATCATGTTGCTATATAAAAAAAGGAAAGTGAACCCTCTGACCCTCTATGGTACGATGAGCTCCTAATCAAGCAGACCTTCTAAGCCATGCTCCAGGTTAAAAGTTCCCTACAAGATTTCCCTTCAACATGTACTTAGAGGTACAAACCTCTCATAGCTCGTACGGTAGTAGCTTTTCCAGTTCCGGGTATGGATGAAATCCATATGGTATTTTGCTTTCGTCCATCCTACAGAAGGTCATGGACACCCTACGATATTGTACCCCTGGAATGCAATGTTTGGCGACATCTACCCCATTTCCTTTTAGAACTAAAACTGAACCAACTAGCAGCGAAATATCTACAGTTCCTCTGAACTCGCCAGGGCTGACAATATCAATCTCTTTCCCGAATCTCTTTCCCAACTAATATATTGCTCTTACTCAGAAATGAGACCGTGCAGAACGGTCTTACAAAATCATGAGGATCAATGTGAGGAGATATGCAGTCTCCTTCATCATATATGTTGATGATGCAGCTGTTTAGAATGCAGGTAACTAGCAGTATGCTCAATCTGACCATTCTCTTGATCATCCACTTTATTATAGGAGGTAGTGAATCTACCTAGTCATGTTTAAAGATCCCTGGTCGATTTCCTTATCTGTCATTTATAGAATTATATCAATAGCCATTCTGAATGGTGAATCTTCTGTTTCCTCTCATCCATTTCTTTAGCTCAGAGTGTTCTTTCCATGAAAAGGCTTGCTCGGCCTCTATCTCTCAAATCAAAGATGCACTTGAGAATAGTTCTTTTGTCACTCTCGAAGAAAAACCCGGTATACAGCTCCAGGCCTTCCATCAGGCTTTCCAGTATGTTGATGATTCTTCCTTGGACTTCTTCATAAAATTCAAATTCTCTTTTATTTACTTTGCTTATTTTGTAGTACTCCATTGTACTAGGAGTCGGTAGCTATCACAGGCGTTCCTCCCTTTGAACATCGGCAGGAACCCAAACTGGCACTGGCCGATCTGGAACACGAGACTCAGCATCTAGCGGGATGTACGACCCTGGGCTCCATGGTATATACTGATCTGCCCCCAGTGGGACGTATGAATCATCCATCATAAAATCTGAAGTCGGAGACCCATCAGTGCTTGAGGTATACTCTTTCAATGTACTGAAGCGTTGTAAATGCAGAATATTGTAATCTGGGCATTCTACAAACGTCCCTGTGGCTGATGTCCATGCAGGTATCTCAGTGCTGCACGTTGGGCAACCCTTGCATAAAACATCTGAAGCTGAAGGTGTCTCTAGCTCTATCACGAACTCTGGTTCTTCATCTGTGGTAGGTAGGCTGCAGAAGTTTCTTTCCTGTCTGGATCATAAATATGCCCCTCAAGAATAGGGGTGAGTAAGTTATTTGTCTCTCTCTTATGTCTGCGTTCTTCTTGTAGAAAAGCCCTCTATTTCTTGCAGCTGACTGCATTCATGAGAGGACCTTCGTAGTCCATGTCGACCTGGTTAAAGTCTATGGTGCCGCCTTGCGGTGCCATCTCCTCATTTAGTGCGAGGCACCATCCATCCTTGAAAGCAAAGATCAGCCTCTGTCCTGACATTTTTCTGCAGACGACAGGAAAAACGTTTGTGGGCCAAAACTTGGCATGAACAAGAATAAAACAAAGTATTTATTAAAGTAAGTTTTAACTTATTTTAGTTAAATGAATTGTTTACTTATATATGAATTTTGTTAAATTTTTGTGGAACATTAAGTTTAAAAGTGGAAAGGAGAAAATTTGAAGTTTAAAATATTTTTTCTCAAAATTCTCATTATATTGAGGTTAATTACAAAATTTGGACCCGATCATAGATATTTGGCCACATAGATAACCCTGAAACAATCAAAGTTTCAAAGTTTCAAAGCAAGTGAAGGCAAGCGACATCAGGATTCGTAATAGGTTTTTAGATATCGTCGATTTATTTTATTGGTAACATGGGTCTTTCGCCTTGGAAGTCCACTAACTGGTAGGCTCCTCCTGTGTAGACCTTTTCAACGACAAATGGTCCCTCCCAAGTTGGCTCGAATTTTCCACCTATTTTGCGGAGTGCAAGAATAGGCCTTTTGAGCATAAGTACGATGTCACCAAATTTGAATGTCCTTGGGCGGGCTAATTTGTCATGGGCTTGTACCATCTTCGACTAGTAAAGCTCCAAATGTTGTTGTGCTTCTAGTCATTTTCCCTCAAGACTTTCCAGTTCTTCAAGTCTAAGTTTTGTATTTTCTCCTGTTGTGAGTTTGTTGGCAATAGAAACTCTAAGAGATGGTGTCTGGATTTCTAGCGATAGCATGGCCTCAGACCCGTATACAAGCATATAGGGTGTACACTGAGTGGGAGTCCTGAAGTCATCCGGTAGGCCCATAAGGCTTCTAATAGTTTGTTGTGCCAATCTCTTTTATTTTCATCCAGTGTTTTCTTTAAAATCTGTACCAATATTTTGTTGAAGCCTTCATCCAGACCATTTGCCCTGGGAGTAAATTATAAAGTATCTTCAATCTATCCCATGTTATTTGAAGAAATTGTTGATTTTGGTGCTTTTAAAGGTTGTCCCATTGTTGGAAATTATTCTTCGCGGTACTCTGAAACGATAAAAGATTTAGATTTTGAAGAATTGAAGGACGTGCTGTGCCGTAACCTCTCGCAATGGTATTGCCTTTATCCATTTGGAGAAATAATCTGTAGCGGCAAGTATAAACCTGTGTCCTTTGGATGATGGAGGGTCTATCAAACTTATTATGTCCGTGCCTCAACACTCAAATGACCACGAGGCAACAATTGGATGTAGCACATTCGGAGGCTGGTGTAAGACCACTCCATGCACTTGACATTGGTGACATTTTCTGGCTGTATTCATGCAGTCGGACATTATTGCTGGCCAATAATACCTGAGTCTTTTGATCTTCATTTTCATTTTCGTCCCTGACTGCTGAGCGCCACACAATCCAACATGTACCTCTTTGACATTATTCTGTGCTTCGGCTCTGCTCAAACACCGTAGCCACATCTGGTCGAATGATCTTCTGTAGAGAACATTTCCCATCGGAGCGTAAGACATGGATCTTCTTGTGATGTGGTGTGCTTCAAACTTGTCTTCTGGCAGCTTTCCAGTATGCAAATATTCTAAATATTCTATTAATGGTTCTTTTCCAGTATGCAAATATTCTATTAATGGTTTGCACCAATCTTCATTGATGTCTGCAACTATATTTATTGCTTGTAGAGTTTTGAGCTTGTGTAGAGTTTTGAGATCGATCTGGGACAAGACTTATTTTCCTTGCACTGTGATTTCAATAGTATTCTCTGGGGAACATGCCATTTCTTTAGCAAGTTTTGCTAAAATGTCGGCATGGGCATTGTCTCCCCTAGGAATCTAGTAGAAAGTCACATCAGGGATCTGCTCCAGCAGCTTCATTGTGTACTGATGGTACCGTGCTAATCTTGGTTTCAAAATTTTGTATTGTCCTGCAACTTGCTGGATGACGAGTTGAGAATTGCCATAAATGACAATGTTTGTTATATCCATTGAAATTGCTACTTCCAAACTAGTGATTAAAGCTTCATATTCTGCTTCATTGTTGGTGCACGACTCTGTCAGGTGGTATGAGAACCTCAACATACCCTTATCTGGTGTGATAAAGATCAAACCAACCCTGCTTTACCTGGTAAAAATGTGCCTGATCCTTTTTCTTTTCTGGCTGATGAAGCGCCTTCGAAGTACATTTCCCAGCATTGCGCACCGGAGAATTCCATTTGTAGTGTTTGCTCGTCTAGTAACTCATCGTTGAGAGAGGACCTAACTCGCAGTAGGTGTGCAGCGAGAAAGTCTACTAGTATCTGTCTCTTGATAGCACGAAGGGGAACAAAAGTTATATCAAATTGCAATAAGATCATTGACCATCTTGCTAAACTTCTGAAGAGTGCTGGTCGGGTCATCAGATATCGCAACAGATTAATTTTCAAGATTAGGGTAATCTTATGGGAAAGCATGTAATTTCTAAACTTTTGGGCGGGCCAAAATCAATGCCAGACAATGCTTCTCAATAGGTGGATACCTTATCTCCGTTGGTATTAGGTGACGACTCAAGTAGTAGAGTGCATTTTCTTTACCCTCATCATTGACTTGGGCTAAGAGGGCTCCAAGAGAGTCATCTAAGTCCACGGTATAAAGTATCAAGGGTTTCCCTGAGATAAGGGCTACCAAGACAGGAGGTGTCATTAAATATTGTTTAACATCCTTAAAGGCACACTGACATTTTGACAACGACTTTATATATGCTTAAAAATATAAGAATTTGATACTGCTACTAGAAGATTTAATTTTACGGCAATGGCGCCAAAAACATGACATCGGCTATAGATTAGATAAAGATGTATATAAAATATTCAATAATTGCAAAGTCACACTTATCAACGCAAGTATACGTATCGCTCAAGTAATACAGTAATACAGTGGAGTCCTGGATATCGATCTCACAAGGAGTAATATTAGAGGCTACGAACTAAGATTT
>NW_018244410.1:79154-102143 GCF_001263595.1 Phalaenopsis equestris | reverse complement strand
TAACTAATTCTACTAATAAAGTTTCTAATGTGAAGTTGAATATATAAGAAAGCATCCTTCTCCTTGTCAAGAAATTAAAGTGAATGGATAAAGTGAATTAGTTCAAATTGGATTGTGCCAAATCGGAGCATACCTATTCTTTACCCTTTGGTCCAGGCAGAAAGAACATTGACTAATCCTATGCTTGTTTATTGAATCTGTGGCTAGGCTGGGAGGATACCAGCTCCCACTCCGGAGCTCCCATGTTCCCCTCGCCTGAGGGCTAACATCTACACTTCAGCACCCAAACAATAGGACCAAATTGAGGATTTTAGTCTGTCACTCTAAAATCTCCAATTCTATGTCTGATAATTTTATTTCCCTATTTATTTGCACCCAACTTTAAGGACTTTGTCCTCCTTGAATCTTAGATGTAATTTTCACTTTAGTTGTAAAACTCAATATATTTTACAAATCAGTTGGCCAGATTGAAAGTAAATTAAGATCAAAGTGAAAAGATCATCACAACTTCTTTAACATTCTTAAGGCTCAACATTCTCTTTAACATTCTTAAGGCTCAACCAATTCAAATCACCATTTCACAAAATCTCAAGACAAGGAGAGAGACAAAGGAAACTACTCAGAATTCATGGGGAAGATACGACAAAACTCGGAATTTATATATAAAAGCAAAGTCATACAAACTATAATAAGTTCATACAAACTATTAATAAGTAAATACCACTTATCTTTAATTTCTCCCCAAGAAAACTCCTTGAAGTTTCTCAAAATCTCTTCCTTTCTTTACAGTACACAAAATTATTCTTCGAAGAGGCAAAGAGGAAGAAATCTCTCACTTTCCCTCCACTCTTACAATCTCTTGAAAAATTCCTCACAATCTAACCCTAAATTAAACTCTCTACACTCTACACACTCTCCAATTTTTGGCCAAAAGTTTCTCTTAAAGTTATAGAAGAGTTTTCCTAAGAGTTGCCTTAGCATCCCCTAAAAAATGGTCCACATTCAATGCACCTGTTGAGATAATAGCCGATCTCACCATCGGTGGCCTCGAGGGCGCCGTCGGCGGCCTTCTGGAATATTTGATTCTGAACTCTCGGAAAAAAACCCACCGTCGGCGTCATTGGGCTTGTCGTCGATGCCCCAGTTCAAATCTTCATATTTTGGTCCTTTTCGCTCTAAATTCGCACATTTTTGCATCTTTTTGCTCCAATGACCATATCTCAACATACTTGCAACAAAACATCAAAAATACCTTTCTTTAAAGTGCAATATCATCAAAATCAGTGTAAAATAGGTATGAAAATCTCAACATATTTTCCTTTGGTCACATTTCTCTTCCCAAATAAATTTGGTGTTCGTTTTAATTAATGTCAAGGAAGGCTGACACCTACCTTAGAGATTAGAAATAAAGCGTCTCAGATATGCCAATTTCCCCTGAAAGGAATGTAGTTGTTTCAAGGTTTTAGTAGGAGGCATTTCTAAGATAGCTTTAATTTTATCTGGGTCGATCTCGATTCCCCAATGACAGACAACAAATCCCAGAAATTTCCTGGAGGTAACGCCAAAGGCGCACTTTAAGGGATTCATTTTAAGGTTACATTGCTGTAACCATGCAAACACGATCCTCAAATCATACAAATGGTCTACTTCAAATCAGATCCTCAAATCGTATAAATGGTCTATTTTTTGTTTACTTTTGATGACCAAATCATCCACGTAGCATTCTACCTGGTTGTGACTGAGGTCGTCAAAAATCTTCGTCATTGCGCGCTAATATGTTGGTCCAACGCTCTTTAGGCCGAACAACATAACAGTGTAGTAGAAAATTCCAATCGGTGTTCTGAAGGCTGTAAGTGCTGCATCCTCAGGAGGTAACTTGATTTGGTTGTATCTCGACGTTCTATCCATGAAGGAGAAAATTTCATGTGTTTAAGCGATATCCACCATCATCTCTGGTATGGGTAGTGGAAATTCGTCTTTTGGACATGCCTTGTTCAAATCTCTGAAGTCAACACAAACACAGATCGTTCCATTTTTCTTCTTAACACGTACAATGTTAGCTAATAATGTGCGATATTGTTCTTCTTTTATAAAGTCGGCGTCTATTAATTTCTTCACCTCGACGATGACTTGTTGTTCTATTTTGAGGCACACTCTCCTGGGAGCTTGTTTACTGGGGTTATATTCTTGTCCACCCCGAGTTTATGAATTGCTACTTTTGCGGCCAGTCCTGGCATTTCATCATAGCTCCATGTGAAGCAATCTTTGAATTTCATTAATAATTTGATCAATTCTACAAATTCTTTGTCATTGAATAGAGAACTTATAAATGTAGGTCGGGGTTGTTCTTCAGTACCGAGGTAAATCTCTGTCAATTCATCAATGGTAGATTTAATTTCCTCCTAAAATTTTGGGGGAGCATCTTCTATTGGTTGATCAGTAGAGTCATCCTCTATATCGAGGCAATCCTCTTTTGACTCACCAGTAACAGACATGCAAAATTCAGAATCATCGACTGGTCTGACTGTACCAAATCTGAGACCCTCTTTCGAATTTAGAGTTTGACTTTTACCATTCCATAATTTTTCAAAAAGTTGAAATTTATCTTTTGGTATTTATTTCGGTAAGTGTCCTTGTTGAATTAACTTTTGAACACAAAGCGAGAAGTAACCAAAAGGCAATTCCATTAATTCATTAGGATCATCATCCAAATTTGCATGTGTTTCAAGCTCAGTAGAGGCAGAAGCACGATAAAATTTGATCGGCTTTGAACTAATACTAGAGACTTCCTTGAACTCTAAACCCTCGACCTCTTGAGGGAGAATCGGAGTAAGGGTCATAGCATTCACATAGTGGTTTATCCGATCATACATTGTTTCATATTCATTCTTCTCTTATTCTCATATTCATTCTTCTCTATATCTTCTAAGGATATCTCGGTACTGAGGTTTCTTCTGTCTGCCATCATTATTTCATCTTTGGAACTGTCTTCATTACCAACATTGATGGTTGGCCTAGTCCGTTCAACAATTAAATTGATCCTTCCTCATCCAAGTCCTCGGCCTCCATCTCGGGTGCGCGAACTAGAAGAACCTTCACCAACTTGTTGTAAGGGAGTGGTGGAAGATCGCTGAAGCGGAGTTAAATGACATCCTCTTTGTAATTCTTTTGAATCTTCATCTTTATTTGTGATAATTTCACGAGAGAAGACAGTTTTCTTTGGAGGGGCGCAGTAGGCATCATCTTCATGAATATCAACTTCATGCACTGAGAATGGTTGTAGGTCTCCTTTGATGCAATTTTCTTGACCATATTTGCGGTATTTGATGCACTGATGTAGAGATGATGGAACCGTATTGTGTTCATGAATTCATGGTCGACCCAGTAGAGTGTTAAAAGAGGTCTCGACATCGATGATATGAAATTTAACGGTTGTCACGAGTTCTCCAACCTTCATAAGTAATGCAATTGATCCGAGGGCTCTTTCTCCCTTTTGGTTAAATCCTCTTAACATCATTTTATCGGCCGTAAGCTCTTGAGCTTCAACCAAATAGGCCAATGTTCATAGGCTCATCAAGTTAAGAGATGCTCTAGGATCTACTAAAATACTGGACAACACAAATCTGTCGATGTTGATGGAGATGTAAAATGGACGATTGTGGTCAGCGGTACTGAGCAGCAAGTCTTCGTCTGTGAAGGATACTTCAGGTTGTTCTTTCAATGAACGAACTTCATCTGAGTCTGAGGATGTGCTGGTTAGGATGTGCTGGTTAACTGAGCTAAGCAAATTTCTGGGTCAAACAAAGCTGTAACCAGAGACTCTCTCATCTCCTTTGACAGGATAAGAGCGAGTAGATGCTTAATCGGGCCGACTACTTCCTGAGATGAGCTAGCACATTGTAGGAGCTAGCACATTGTATTGTAGTCTACTTTGTATGATTCTCCAATTTTATCTTGATTATGTGGTTCTTACATTGGTGGAGGTGGAGCTATCTCTTTTCGGGTCATTATCTGCTTTCCTTAATCTGTTGGAGCTATTCTTGGTGGTAACACATTTCCGCTTCTTAAGTTAACTTATGTGATTTATTATTCTTGAGATATCATTATTGAATATTCCGGTGTCTCCTCCTCTTCATCAGAAAGATCTTAATTGATTGTAAGCGGTGTACTGTGATGCTTGAGAATTGACTCCTCGTTATCGGTGCCGTTGTAAACGAATTCATCAGTCTTGAGTATGATTTGAGGATCATTTTGGGGATCAAGCTCGAAGCTAGATTGGTCATAATCAGTTACGTTATCACTAGAAATAGTTAAAACGTAGCCGAAATTACATTCATTATATTCATAAGACCCCGGAGGGACAAAAAGATAATCATACAAAGTCAAGGGTTCGAGAAATTTCTTCCCCGAATCCAAGAGAACTAATCTGGTAAAGGCGGCTCCTATCCTACCCCCCTGCTATCAATCTTTGTAATGATGCTTTTATTATTCTTCTTTGTCCTTGATGACGATGGCTCTCCTGACGAAACCTTCATCTCGGGCTTGGTATGCTGCGTACTCTGAATGGAGGCTTATCTTGATGCAGACTGGATCTTGTTCAGTATTTTCTTGGATGATCTACTCCAGACCTCATTCCATTCTTCTTCTCTGGTATGTGTAGAAGATTGTTTTGATGGGCCCTGTATTTGATTGAGGACCCTCTTGAGTTCATCACAAGTTGTACTACATCCATCTGTTCCAGTATACAGATCAATTGAAGAGATTGGCTCGGCCAAAATCATATTTATGGAACCTTTTTCAGGTTCTTTCAAATATTCTTTCGGGATTGTTATGATCTCTTCTTTAAGGTTCTTCTCAAGCTAGTCTTTAAAGACGAAGCATTTTTCTATAGTGTGCCGAAGCAACCAGTAGTATGGGTAATAATTTGGTTCATTCTTCTTATCCACCTCTTCGGGCTTCTTCGGATCTTGTAGTCTGAACTCCGACTTCTTCATCAGACTTTTGAATATTTTAGTCTGAACTCTAGCTTCTTCATCTTTGAAAGAATACATCATTTTACGTCGCTCTGACAGGGACATTTTCTTATCCCTTGTTCGTGGTGATCCTTCTTGAGGCGGTCGTTGGTTGGATTGACTACTCTATTTCTGAGCATACTGTAACGAAAACTGGTGAGGCTCTTCTCCATATATCTTCATCGGCTTCTTTCCTTTGTCAACAGTCGCTACTACTCCTGATTTCTTTTCGGACACTCTGGTCACCTTAGCCTTTTTGTGTGGCTCCATGTGCTTTTATTTCCTCTTGAAGACTGCTGGCTTTACTGGGTAACTTCTCGAAGGATTTGATGGTGAGTCCTTTGAGCATGAAAGCTACTGAACCATGAATGCTCTTGAGTAGAATTTCAATTGCATCATGTTCCTGTAGCTGGGGTTCACATTTCATGCTAAGGTTTCTCTACCTCAAAATATAGTCCAGCAAAGTTTCACTAGGCTTTTTTTTTCCTTCATGAGCTCTCCAATAGACAGATGGTGTTGTGCCCCGACAATTCTTTTCAAAAATAACTATTCCAACTCGGAAAATGTTTTAACTGACCCGTTGGGCAAGTCAGCATACATACCAGTCGATACCAGTCGAAAGCAATTCCTGACAAGCTGCTGGAAGAGTAGAGCTTCACTATTCCTCGTATTGCCACAGCTGGCTCAAAAATGTGCTATATGCTGCCTAGGATTTCCAGTCCCATTAAATAACTTGAAGTTTAGGGTCACAAAACCCTTGGGGAAAGGCACGACATCGAATTCCTCTAGATAAGGTCTACCCTTTAGAACCAATGCACCACCCTTAGATTAGGTTAAAGCATCCCACACTTGTTTAACCATTTGCTTGAAGTTTTTTTATGGTATAGCACCTGATGGAGAATCCTTTCTATGTTGCTCCTCTCTATTTGCTGAAGAAACCTCTCTTCTTTCATCTATGATGTGTATAATTTCCGACTGATTGATCTCTAGAGAAGCCTATTGTGATGCTTGTGTTTTCCTCTGAATAGAGGCCATAGCGGTCATGGCTACGGTTTTCTCTTCTATTCTTTTCTCCAATAAACTAAATTCTTTTCTCCAGTAAACTAACTTGCTCATCCCTTAGGAGGACATCCCTACGCAGTTCATCGACGGTGTTCTCTCCGTTGTGAGGTTGAGCCTCGCGTGCATATGTGGTGGCTTTGGTTTCAATTACATGGACATCCATGAAATCTTCCTCCAAGTAATCATTGTAATCAAAATTTTCATCGTTGCTATCGAAGAAAACTCTGTGCTCTTGAGCTTACTCGGAAATCTCGATCCCGAGTTTCTCAACTTTCTCTTCAATTATTGATTTCTTGATCACTTTAAGACCTGGAGGACCCTAATGGACATCCTCTACTTATTCCTCCATCTCGCTGGCTATTATTGTGACGATGTCAGATATTTCAGCCCCTGGTTTCATTTCCTATTTTTGTCCCGCGAGCTCACCAGACTGTATCGGTGCAGCGATTTTGGGTACCCATACCTTTTTCTTTTTAGATGATGATGTCTCAGGAGGGAGGGTCCAGGAGGGAGTGTCTTAGTAGAAACATCAGTATGTCGAGGGAAAATATGCTCCCCATGGTGTAAACCAGCTATAGTACCAGGTAATCGTCTTGTCTTTGCCTTTGGGATTGTAGAAATGTCTCCATAACGGGTAATAGGTAAGATTTTCGGACCGGTCTTGCCTTAACCGGTCGACGACTTGCGGTCCTTGTGGCAGTATAATCAGTAGTAACAACTGCGGTATCAACTCTGTTCCCTAAACGAAACCAAATGGGGATGCGAGTAAGTGGCACTCAAGTTATCTTGTGAGACTGTCTGACAAACTTGATGTCCTTAAAAATTTCCTTCTTCATGCAAGGGGAAATTGAATCTCTCACTCGTTTAAGTAACTCGCTAACTGAACATCCTTCTTTGGTAGCTAGTTGGTAGCTAGCCTTTAGCTAGCCTTTTAAAAACTACACTAACTCGGGTGATAGGAGTGAATTTCTTTCCTTCCTCACCACGTCCAGGAAGTGGTGATAATGCGGCGGCGATTTTCTAGATACTCTCGTATCCATAGGTATCCGACACAGGATAGAATCTACTCCCTCGTAGGAGTGGATAAATTTCCGGTGACACTTATTCAACTTGATGAGGCTCCTCCTCAACGGGTGTCTCCTTTGGAGCCTGGGCTTTGATGGCCATCTGAACCATTCTGTTACAGTTCCTTTTTTGGGTTCGGATCAGTAGTACGGTCCTTGAGCTTGATCCAATTTCAAAAACGGGTGGTAGGAGAGTTATTCCCTCTGTTGGATCCTCAATAATCATTACTTCTTTCCCCTTAACAATAAGAGGGCTAGTAGGTTTGGCGGGTGCCGTGACGATAGTAATTTTTGTCTTCTTGCAGGCAGGGAAGTCTTGAAGGTAGTTCAGACTGAATTCTGCATATGGTTCCTGTATTTCCGGCGTGACAATCTTCATTACCACAAATGGGGCTTTCCTGAGGATGACCTTGAGATCTTCATATCCGGCTCCAAATTTGATGGTCAAATTTGATGGTAGGAGCGAGGTTGCGGGCTTCGTGGCTTGTTGGCAGGTTGCAAGAAAAGGTCAGCGTTGGGTAGGCCATTGCAATAGGCTTGAAAATAGAAAGTTTTAGGGTTAGCTATAAGGCCAAAAACCTTGTAATTTTTTAGTGCAAGCACTGAAAGTAGAGGTTGATCTGTAGATCGGTCGGATCTTAATTTATGGGTATTTTAAAATTTTATTTAAGAAAAATCAAAAGGTGTAAAATTTAATTAATGTAAGAAAATTTCAAAGTGCGCATAGCACAACACGATTTGCAAAGTAGCAAATCAAATTTGGAAGGGAGATCTGAAGTATTTTAGGACCCAGTGCAAGACCTATTTAGTGGCTGAATATGCCCAGGTGGAACTAGTCCACCAACACACCTATTGGGGGTCCAACCCCACATAAAAATTCAAAGAGTCCTTAATGGCCTTCTGAACCCCTCTGTTCAAAGGTGTTTGAACAGATAGTCCTGAAGTCCAAAGATTTGCGTCAAAAGAGTTGGCCATACTTTCCCAAACTAGAAATGGGTAGAATATGCCAATGGAAGAAGGGTAATTTGGTCCAAGAAGGATATGGACACATTATTGATGTGCAAAGATAATATTTCTTGATTTTTATGGAGAGAAAAGCTTGTCCCCAGTGGAGTCACCAGAAGCTGTCGGCGCTATTTTTGGTTGGAGAGTTGCCCGTAAGAAGCTGTTGGTCACAAGAATCAAAATCTCGTCGCCCACTTTGGAAGGATGTTTTAATTTACATATATATATTTAGTTTTAAAAAAATAAGAAATCAAACTAACCCTATATTTTTTCATAGTTTAAAGGAAAGAGCGCTGTACCACAAATCTTGTATCTATCCCGAAGGATAAACACAAGACTTGAGGATGAGGCTCGATCAAATAAACTAAGAGATATATGACTTCCATTTGGTTTGAAAAACCATTGTATTTGCCAAAAAGTTCCTCTATTTAATATAAAGAATTAAATAGGGTTTATATTAAGCTGGGTTCAGACATGCTTCCTATAAGGGCAAGCCCCTATAGTTAATTACATCTTAAATGACCAAAGTCACCTAAGAAGACTCTCGATAAAAATCAGGAAATGTTATCTTCAAGGAGTTTCAAAGGGTAGGACTTTTCAATGAGATCGGACGTAGAGGTATGAAAGAGGAATGGTTGAAATTTGGAACATTTTGTTGTAGAATCCAAAGGAGGAAGAGCTAGGGGATGTCATTGATATAAAGGAGAATCTCGGTGACTTCCAAAGCTATCCTAATGTTTAGCTTCATTTCTAAGGAGAAATATTTAGGTGTTTCATCCTGCCAATTTTTATTAGCTAGGACTTACATCCATATGAAACTATCACACAAATAGCCTGGAAGATGTGAGGGTTTAAGTCGTGACAATCGACAACCTCAGAATCCTAAGACAAGTTAGGGCTTATATTGTATAGCAGGGCTATACGAAGGCCTAAAGATAAGATGAGGATTTACGTTGCATAAGCAAGCAACCTCAAAATTCTATGGCTTTGTTATTTAAGTCTAAGGAAGGAATATTGGTTTAGCTGGGGAAGACATGTTTTGCTATTGAAGATGGTCGTGCTGCCCACCATGCTAGCTCCAAGCTCCTTGCGATGACGAGTTTAAGTTTTCTAGTGTGTCAAGTTATGATGTTAAATCAGATGGCCCAATGGTTGAAGTTCTTTAAAATTTATGGGGGCATATTAAAGTTGATTAGAGGTTTCCAACAGATTTAGAGAATGAAGTAGGTCCTTGCTACTCTCTCGGTGCTTGGTGGAAAATCCCGAGTTCTTTTAAAGTTATTATGTTACTTAATAATTCATCCTATAAAACACCCTAATGCTCAATGAACATTGATGTATCAATTATCCCTTATAGTATGGTAATTATCATCTGTAATTTAATTTTAAAAATTATGTGAGTGAAGACCCTTAAAGAGGCAAGTTAGTGTTATTGGAACACTCAACCAAATTTTGGTCCTAATTGGGCTTGTACTGTTTGAAAGGCATCTTAGTTTTAATAGATTTTTACTTTTCTAATCCTCATTTAAATGAAACTTGATTTAGCCTAAGTCACTACTAAGCCCTTAAGACCGAGGTGAGTGTCTTAGTTAGTTTTGAAAAGGTTAAGCTGTAGGTGGTCATGATTCATGATTTGAATTTTATTTGAAAATCAAAATAGGGGTATTAAATTGATTAGTTATTGACTTCAAAAGTCATACCCCTAAGTCCTGGATTCATTTTATTTTAATAAACTTCTAAATTTTTATAATTTAGAAATTTATTAGCTTATCTTTTCAATTAAGAAAGTGAGGTTGGTTTCTACCAATTAACCCCTTGTGTTTCAAGCATCCAAATTAAGATCAGAGTAATTTAGAAGTTTATTAGCTTATCTTTTCAATTAAGAAAGTGAGGTTGGTTTCTACCAATTAACCCCTTGTGTTTCAAGCATCCAAATTAAGATCAGAGTAATTTAGAAGTTTATTAGCTTATCTTTTCAATTAAGAAAGTGAGGTTGGTTTCTACCAATTAACCCCTTGTTGTCCTCTAAGGCTCTAACACTTCATAATTTATCAAATTCAATTCAAATGACTTTGAAATTTTTATCCTCACTCATTCATAGGTTAGTTAAGACATCAGAGGAGAAAATGTGATTTTTAAAAATTTAATTTAATTTTTATAATTATTTTCATGTAAAAATAGGATTTTTCAAAGAAAATTCCTAAGTTGACTAAGGTAAATCCCAATCTCTTGAAATTTTTATTGGAGGTAGCCTTAAACTAGAGAAGCCTTTGGATTAAATTTCATTATTTTTTGAATTTTAAGAATTATTTTAAGTTATGGGGTATTTATTAAATGTAAAATATTTTAAACAGGGAAAATTAAGTTTTATATTTTTGAAAAACCTTCCTAAGGTCAGAGAACTCAAAGGAGAAAATTTTTATATTTTTTTGAGTTTTATTTGATTTATTGGAATCATTTTTAGTGAAAACCCATTTTTAGCCTTTAAAAATTATTTTTAAGCTTTAAAATTCAGTATCTTTATTTAGAAAATCAAGAAAAATATTCTAATTGTTCCTAAGTGCTTAGGAAGCAACTTAGAACATTTCCTTAATTTTTTTTATTTTTGTGTTTTTTATGGATATTTAATTATTTAAATATTTAAAATAGGTTAAAAATCAAGTTTTTATTTTAAACTCCATTATATTTTTATAAAATGCCCCTGATCATAGAGAGCTAAAAAAGCTAATTTTTATAAATTTTTGAGTTATATTTTGATTTTTAAAAAATCATTTAAGTGCCATTAAAAAATCATTTAAGTGCAAAAATCATTTAAGTGCCAAAAATGTTATTTACCTTTAAAAATCAACTTAAGTTATCAAATGAACTCAAAATCCTTTGAAATGTTTATCGTAAGTTTTCTGCATCCTAGCCAATAGTGGAGATAAAAAATCAAGTCATTTTTTTATTTGTATTTTTCAAAATTAATTACCTTAGTGATTTAGGGTTTATAAAAGTTAGGTGTATTTTGAATGACTTGGCTCATGAGAAATTTTCTTAAAGACTCTCTGGTCATTATAAACCTTTCAAACGTTTCTTGGATTTTTCTAGGCAACATGCTAATTTTCATGATTATTTTAAGCAAATAATGCACATAAACTTAAAAAATATTATTCTTTGTCTAGGGACCTTCTTTGACTTTGGAAAAATTAGAGAATGTTCCCTAAAATAGAGGCAACAACATGCTAAAATTTTAAGACATGGTGATATCACTACATGCATGGAGAATCAAAATATCCAAGTCAGTGTTTAATTAATTAAAAATAAAATATGCATCACGTGGACATAAAAATTATTTCCACATTGCTGTCCTCTGTTCACTGAGCAAGTGGGTATTTTTATTTTATTTTTATGATTTTTCTACACCATGAAATGAATTTTTAAAGTTAGGGATCATTTTCTGATTTTTTAAATCCCCTTTTTATCTATTTAAACAGCGCGACGCCATGTAGATCTAGGCAGCTCCGACTCCACGGGGCGTGCTCCCATTTGTCACTGCCATCCACATAAGCAGCCACGCGTCCCGTTGTTTGTGTAAGGAACCATTGTCTGGTTTCATCTCAACCGTCCATCCGATACACACACGACTGGATGACGCTCCGTCATCGTCCCCGATAGCCTAGCCTGAGAATTGTCCTTCTTCTAGCCTTAAGATCTCTCTCATTTCTTAACTAAATTGGATAATTTTTTTTAAAATGCTCATCTAGACTAGACAATCACATCCATAAGGTGATCAAGCCATCAAATTAACTCTAACCAAATGGAGAATCAAAAGAGGCTCGAGATTTTATACCTTTGCTCTGTGAAGTTAAGCTTTGATCAGAGAGTCTTGGCGTGTTCATTGTGATCCAAAGAGGCTAGGGATTGAGTCTCTGATCTTGGTGTAAGGCCTAGGTATGATTTCGATCATGACAGGATTTAGATGTTGGTCTAGAGCTATGGTAGAGGCCCTATGAAAGGGGAATTTAATGGGGCTTGAGCTTCTTTCACTGTTTTGAAGGTGTGGTGAAGTTAATTGGAGTTTGGTAGACTGTGGAGGTGTATTGGGCTATGTCCTGGTTTCCGGCAAAATTTCGAGCTCAAAATTGAACTCTAGCAGTGAAAATTGGTGAGTGAAAATAATTGGAATGCACTGAGGGGATCATAGGGAAGCTCCGTGGTCAGTTTGGAGAGGTCTCTCTAAGAAATTTTTAGCACTACTTCTTATGGCCATGGGAGGTACTTTTTATAAAAATGGCTAAGGGGTGGCTGTCATGGCCAATTAAGGGGTGCATTGTGCTGCTTAGGTGGAAGGCAGAAAAGCTCTACAATTAAATTTGGCTAAGCTGGCCTCTAGGTTTAATTTGGGTGAAGTTCCATGGGGTGTCTCTCAATTTTGAGCTTCTCCGGAAATTAGGCCGGTCGACCATGATAGGGGGAGGTGGCTAGGTGCTCAGGTCATCCAAGGGAATCTGTCAAAGAAATTCAATGCAAGCATGTGTATTTTTGGAAATAAGATCCCTTAATTTGGGAGACTTTTGGTCCATGGCTCATCTAGCTTGGGTTAGATGGGTTTTGGCTCAGTCTTAGAGTCTAACCAATGGCTGAGGTGGAGTTAATTTGATTTGCTTAAGGTGGTTAGGCCATCTTTATTGCATGGGTTCAATGTGGGTTCAAGTGATCAAAGCTTGGGTTTGGGCTAGGTTAGCCATGTCAATTGACTCAATTGATTGATCAACATTGTTTAGATGATTGTTATGAAGATTTTTAGTGAAGGGTTGAAGTGATTTTGAGTTCAATTGGTAGGTCAATTTTAGGGATTTTTGAAATTAGGTCAATTTGGGCATGTTAGGCTAGACATGGGTCGAGGTTGGGCTAGCCTTGGGCTAATCCAAATTCAATGGTTCAAATAATCAAAGGAGATGTTGTGAAGATTTTTCATGAAGGGATGGAGCAGAAATTTTTGGGTTAAGGCCCTCAATTTGGTGAGATTTTGAGACATGGCAAATTTGGGGCAAATTTGGGCCTTTTTGGACTTAGGTTGAAATCAAATGAAATTGAGGCCTCACCAAGGCCAATTGAAGGTCAATTTTGATATATGGGGATGTTATGAAGGTTTTTCAATATGAATTGTGGCCAATTGAGTGGGCTATGGGTTTAATTTTGTGGAACCAAGTCATGGGGCCAAAATTGGGGTTTTGATCTAAATCAAAATTGGGTTCAAATCATGAACCAATTAAGCTTGGATTTGGTCTATATTGGTCACATCAAGGGTGAATTTGAGTTTATAATTGGAATCGGGGTAAATTGAGACCAATTTGATAAACATTTGGAGTGATTTGGGGAAAATATGGGCCTTTAAAAGGTAATTTGGGGTTTTGGTCAAAGATGGTCAAATTGGGTCATGTGGTAGTTGAGAAAAATGAAATTTGGAATATTTGGGAGCATTTGGAAATTTTTGGGATTTTGTGGAATTTTTGAAATTTTGGGGTAAGGTGGGGTATTTTGGTAATTTGGCCAATATTGGTAATTTTGGGTAGTTTGGGTGTTTTCAAGGTGTTTGAAATAATTTTTGAATTAAGTTGGGTATTTTGGGTAGTTATGGAAATTCCTAAAGGTATGTAGCTAATTTGGGGGAATTTAGGGGCAAAAGGCTAGGTTGGGTTTCTTGATAGAGTTGAGGTACCAACCACCATCAATAAGCCATGGACTAACGGAAACCCCCATTTTGGGTCCTCTATGTAGTGGTCTTAGCTAAACCCTAGCCCAGGGCTAATGGGTTTAGGGGACCACCTACAGGAGTCTCCCAAAAGTTTCAAGGGACTAGAGCCTAGAAATTCTGGGTTTAGGGTAGTGAGTTATTGTGAGTGTAAGTGATTGCCTTAGCCCTAGACCAGCACTCAGGGTCAACCCTAAGGTCCAGCAGTCCTAAGGGTGACTCATCTTGAGTTCCCCCATAGTGAGCCCACCTACTAAGTGCTAGAGGTTAGGACCAATATGTGGAAGTTCAATTTGAGTAGAGAAGAGTTTGAAATTTCTAATGGTGAGGGTTCCTTGTCTAGTTTTCTAAGAATAGTCAGTAGGAAAGTCGTATGGCTAGACCTTAGGCTACTCAAGAGGAAAAAACTAAACCTGAACCAAAAGTGAGGTCAAAATTTACATTTTTCTTAAGTTATTGTATTTAGTGGACTAAACTATGGAAATTTAAAAGTTAAATTCTTTGCCATGAGTCATATTCATAGGTAGAAAAGGAGTTACTTGAGGACAAGTAACATTTAAGTCTAGGGGATTATGATGCACTAAAAATACTTGCATATTTAGACCTATGTTGTATACTCATTTTTAGTGATATTGCACTTTAAGAGAAGGTATTTTTCATATTTTATTGTAGGTTGTTGATTTTTAGGACTTGAAGCAAAAAGGAAGCAAAAAGGATGGAATTTGGAGTCAAAATAGTGTTTTTTAAGAATACTCAGCGCTGACAACGCAGACCTACTGAATAGAGGCCGGACTATCCTCAGCTCCGACGACACCAGGAGTAGCGCTGACGATGTCAGGAGCATCGCCGATGGCACCATTTAACAAAGAGCATTGAATTAATTCATGGGTCACTGGTGCCGATGGTGCTAGAATGGGCGCCGACGGTGTCAATGTTGGTGCAAGACCTGTTTCTAGAAGATTCGATGAATTTGGACACTATGAATTTGGACACTGTTTCTAGAAGATTCGATGAATTTGGACACTTTTTGAAGAGTTTTTGGATGAACCTATTGGAAAACTAACATTAGGCTCTATTTAGAGCGGAAATTGACCAGAAAAGACCCCCATTCGATTGTTTTTCACTGTCTTCCACGCTATTCTACATTCTTCACAACCACTTAGAGTCCATTAATCATTTATTTCTTTAGAGTTTTGAGTTTTTGTGGTGAGTTTAAGTGTGAATTCTTCTTTAAGAGTGTTAGAGACAGAGAGTAATGAGAGATTTTTTCTTCCTACATTTTCTAAGAGAGGCTACAAAGAATTTTCTTTGAGAAAGAGTTTTAGATAATGAAGTTTGAGTAGTTTCCTTTATCTTTCTCCCTACTCTGAGATATGGTGAAATGAAGAGATAATTTGGATGTGACAATTTTAAAATGAAAAATAAATTGTGATGGGTTTTCAAATCCATTCTTAATTTACTTTTTAATCTGGCCAATTGAATTGTTAAAATATGTTGTGCAACATATGATCCGGGAAATGGAGTATGAGTTCTATAACAAGAGTGAGAATCACATTTAATTCCATGAAGGAGTACTTCGTTCATGGAATTAAGTAAAAATAAATAGGGAAATATACTTTGTTGGTTGTAGAATTGAAGATTTTAGGGTGACAGACTAAAATCGCCAATTCGGTCTTAGTGTTTAGGAACTAAAGTGAGCACTAGCCTTCAGGGGAAGTGAGTGGGAGCTCTGGAGTGAGAGCCAATATCCTCCTATCCTAACGAAGGAATTAGGGACTAAACCTAAAATTAGCCAATGATTTTCTATAACACTGAATTAGGGTGGAGAATTAGAAATGCTCGTATTTGGCACAATACATATTTAAACCATTTATATCATCTCATTTTACCAAAAACTCATTGTAATGAGAAATATGCTTTTTCATATTAGGAAACTTCATCAAATAAAACATAGTTCAGTAGTTATTGTTTAAACTTTGCATTTTAGATTTGCTAGTAGTTAATAATTTAGTTATGATAGTTTCTCAAACGATTCAAAATTAGTGACAGTAATTTCGTTTTATATATATGAATTTCCTAGTTAATTTATCATTTCAAATTTAAACTTTCCTCGTGGGATCGATATTTGAGGCTAAAATACAAAGTCTTATATTACTTGATAATGATACGTATAGTTGCGCAGAATACCAACATAATTTGCTTAAATTTCTTATTCATAAAATAATGCTTCAAGTTTCTAACATCATTCTAAAGCTTAATCAACTTTATAAGTTTTACACAACTATATTTTTGGGATCAGGCGCCAGTCTATGGGGCCTAGGCGCTAGTCTTATACACTGACTTCTCTGTTTTTTGACAAAAATTAGTATCTACGCACCAATCTATGGTACTTAGGTGCCACCCTACTGGCAGCACCACCATTTGCTCCTGTTTACCTCTGTTTTTCCTCATTTCAACTCCAATCTGCTCCAACTATTATACGTGTAAGATAAACATAAAAATACCCTTCTTTAATGTGCAATTTTATTTAAAAATATGTGTTAAATGTAAACTAAAATAAGCATAAAAAATTCTTAGCAAGGGGCTAGGTAGATTTTATAAGGAATTCCACCTTTTCCATCACCTCGGTCATCTATGAGTTCATGAAAAGTCATAGGGAACCCATGGATGGTAGGGTGTATGTTAGATGCCTCTGAGTATCCTTTTATTAGGAAATAATCAATGATGTATACTACTCAATTAGGTATGCTCAAGATCATTTTATTGACATGGTTCTGATTACAATAAAGTTTTTAGATTCTTCACTCCAGGAGGCTTGATCAATTATTCTAGAAATTTCCACGATTGTGAGTGAAAACTATAGCACTTCTTTATCTCTATTGGGCTGCTACCCAACATCCACATGAATGTGGTGACTTAAAAGAGCCTTGAACTACGCCTCTAATAGGAATGCACGGTTGACTCTATATAGTTAGCCAAGTGGAGCACCATGGTCAGTATTGACATAACTTCCATTATCTTTATTCTATGTGTTAAGACAGATAGATTTTGAGGACCACTATTACTCTAACGATATACCTAGTGATTTATGGTTTAAATGTTATAATTTTAAAATATATTTTATAACTTTAAGAACATAATTTTCCATGATTCATCACTACTCACAAGGTATAAACATAAGTGTACTTATAGTTCAAGTAATATTGGGTTTTCATTAAACCGAAAGTATCGATCTCATAAAGAAGCGAGGTAAGAAATCCCTTAGAACTAGTTCTTATCTACTACTATCAGGTCTTTGTTTCGAATGTCATTAAATTTTTTTTTCTAACAACTACCTCTAAATAAAAACCTAACTCTCATGATAAACCAAACTAACTAAATTGGTTTGGTAAATTTTGAGATGTAAATACTACCTTTCTCTTGTGATGTTCAAAAAAATGTGTAGGAATGAGATGCATAGAATCTAATGTAGTCAGTGACAAGAGGAGCCAAAATCTAAGTTACCCTCTTTTGAGTGTATAACATAGCTTAGGTAACAAAGGGTCAATTACTTAAAATAACTAAATTGTCATGATGAAACTTATAGTCTATCACCCTAGAGTCTCCTTCTCCTCATAGCCCTCTAATTGACTCAATCTTAGATTTAAGGTACAAATTCCTAGATTAAATGAGTAGGAATCTAGCCTGTCACACTAGAAACACCAATTTACACCCAATCAATGAATATTTACCTAATGTTGCATTGAATCATTGGACTACTATTCATTCACCCATAAATTCAATGTGGTTCCTTCTAGTTGTTAAAGCCATAGCCCTCTCAGATCATATAGTTTACAGTAAATTTTAACATACCAATTAACCAGATTGAATATGTAAATGAAGCATGAAGTAAAAATAATCAGTTCGATATAAAAAAAAACCTATTCTAACATCCATCCTGTCATCCTAAACATTCATCCAATTCATTGCAAAAGATAAGTACAGGAATTCTACTTCACAAAGCATGTCTCAAATAGAAGAGAAAACTTCATCAAATTAAAGCAAATCTACTTAATAAGTGTTTACAATAAGTATAAATTAATGAACAACAAGTACTTAGTTTTTTCTTATGAAAGAAAACTTAAAATCCCTCCAACAATGTCTCTTATTGATCCATGCAATGCTAATACAATCCATAAAATATATCTCTCAAAATCCCCTCTCAAATCTCTCCAAAAAAGGAAAAATTCTACATTTCCTATTCCTATATATGACCTCTCAGCCTTCCTGAAAAATTCCCCCGGGGGGGGGGGGGGGGGGGGGGGGGGGCGAAAAAAAACATATGTTTAAGAGACATATTTTATACTCATTTTTTGTTATATTGCACTTTAATGGAAGGTATTTTTATGTTTTCTTGTAGGTTGTTGAATTTTAGGACTTGAAGAAAAAAGGAAGCAAAAAGGATGAAATTTGGAGAAAAAATGAAGAAGTTGAAAATTTGTTCAGCGCCAACGGTGCTAGAAGCAATGCTGACTGCGCCTTTTGACAGAGAGCATTAAATTAAATAGCAGAACGCTGGCGCCGACGGTGCCAATGCTGTTTCATCCTTTGTTTCTAGAAGATTCATCTAATCTGGATGCTTTTTGAAGAGTTTTTGGAGGCACCTATTAGAGAACCGACTCTAAGCTTTATTTAGGGCCAAAATTGTTCAGAAATGTGAAAAAAAAGTGACTCTTCCTGACATTTCATTGCCCCAATTCAACCCTCTACGCATCACAAATTCCTCCATTTTCATTCAACAACCATTTAGAGTCCATTGTTCTTATAACTTGGAGTTTTGTGGTGAGATTAAGTATGAGTTCTTCTCTAAGAGTGTTGGAGAAGGAGAAAAGTGAGAGATTTTTTCTTCCTTTATTTCCTAAAAGAGGCTATAAGGGATTTGCTTTGAGAAAGAGTTTCAAATAAGTGTTGTTTGTTTATTAGTGTTGTATGAACTTTCTTTTATATATGAAATTTGTGTTCTGTTGTATCTTTCTCATGAAGTCTGAGTAGTTTACTTTATCTTTCTCCCTACTCTGAGATATGGTGAAATGAAGAGATAATATGAATGTGTCAATATTAAAATACAGAATAAATTATGATGATTTTTCAACTCCAAACTTAATTTAATTTTTGATTTGGCCAATTGAATTGGCCAATTGAATTGTTAAAAAATGTTGTGAAACATGTGATCCGAGAAATAGAGTATGAGTTCTACAACAGAGTGATGATCACATTTGATTCCACGAAGGAGAACTTCATTCATTGAGTTAAGTGCAAATAAATAGAGAAATATACTTATAGAGAAATATACTTTTAAATAGAGAAATATACTTTATTGGGTGTAGAATTGGAAAATCTTTAGGGTGACAGACTAAAATCCCCAATTCGGTTTTAGCATTTAAGAACTAAAGCGAGAGTTAGCCTTCAGATGAAGGGAAGTGGGGGGGGCTTTGGGGTGGGGGCCAATGTCCCCCTAGCCTAGCCGCAAATTTAAGGACTAAACTTAGGATTAGCCAATGATTTTCTATAACACTGTATCAGGGTAGAGAAGTAAAACTGCTCCTATTTGGCACAATACATATTTAAACCATTTATCCCATTTCATTTTACCAAAATCTCATTTTGGTGGGAAGGATGCTTTTTCACATAAGAAATCTTCATCACATAGACATTGTTTAATTGTTTAATATTTACTATTTAAACTTTATATTTTAGTTTTGTTAGTTGTTAAATAATATCATTCTGATAATTTCTCAACATTCAAAATTAGTGACAGTAGTTTTGTTTTGACTTTCTGTGAATTTTCTAATAAATTTATCTTTTCAAATTTAAGCCTTCCTCATGGGATTGATATTTGGGGCTTAAATAGAAAGTCCTCTATTACTTGATAAAGATGAGTATAATTGCGTAGAATCCCAAAATTAATTGCTTAAATTTCTTATTAATGAAATATTGCATTAAGCTTTTGGCACCGTTGCATAGCAAAGTCAACTTTAGAATTTTTAAACAACTATATTGTTGGGATCAAGTTTTTGGTGCAGTTGCGGGAGAAGATAACGGTAAATTAAATAGATTTGGCAAATTAGTAAATTTAGAGATAATTAAATAAAAAATAAAAAAAATCCAAAAAAAAATTATTTTTATTTAAGAGTATTTTTAAGAAATTTTTCCTTGCTTATTATATTTGTTTATGTGAAATATTGGATCTGAAGGTTTAGTACCTTATAATTAAGAATTAGAGCGTACTATTAGAAAAATTTGAAAACAACAATAAAAAGAAATTAAAAACAATTAAAAATTTATAAGAAATGATGAATAACTTAGATAATCCAATAAATGAAAATCGACAAAGACCTTTAAAAGATTATGCTAATCCGACAGCAGAGGAACTTCACTTGACTACTCAAAATCCTGATGTTGCTACTTTTTCATTTGAGCTTAAATCTACTATTATCCAAATAGTACAAAATAATCAGTTTGGAGGAACACCTACTAAAGATCCAAACTTACATCTTACTAGTTCTCTTGAAATTTGTGCTACTTTTAAATATGACGGAGTGTCTAATGATGCTGTCAGGCTTAGACTTTTTCCTTTTTCATTAAAGGATAAAGCCAAGGCTTAGTTAAATTCATTAACACCTGGATCTATAAAAAATTGGGGAGAACTATCACAAAAATCCTTCGCTAAATATTTTTCACCCTAAAAAACTGCTAAGATTAGAAATAATATTACATCTTTTTGTGAATTTGAAGGGAAATTGATATATGAAGCTTGGGAAAGATTTAAAGATCTTATTAAAAAATTTCCACACCATGCTCTACCAGATTGGTTTATAATTCAAACATTTTATAAAGAATTAGTAGGATCACTTAGATCTATTATAAATGCTGTTGTGTGTGGATCACTAATGTCAAAAATTTTTAATGAAACATTTTCTTTAATTGAAGAAATGGTTAGTAAAATTTTTCAATGGCCCTCTGAAAGGGTAAATCCTAAGAGAGTAGCCAGTATTCATGATTCTGATGCAATGTCTATTTTAGCATCTCAAATTGCTTCTTTTTCAAAAATGATTGATCAAATAGGAGTGAACTATTCTCAAATACCCTCAGTATTAAAGGAAAATTCACTAGGACAGATCATTGATACTCAATCATCTTTTGAAACTTTAAATGCTATAAATAATCAAAATAACAATCCCTATTCTAAATTTTATAATCCTGGATGGAAAAATCAACCTAATTTTAGTTGGAATAATTATAATAGTTTGGTGAATCCCTCTAAAAATTTGAACAATAAAGGAGAACCTAGTTATCGACCTTATTATCCTCCTTGATTTAACTCTAATCCTAACCCATAAGTTAAGGAAAAGAAGTTGACAATGGAAAAAGTAATGTTAAACATGGGAAATCAAATACAAAATCAAGGGTCTGCTACTAGAAATATTGAAAATCAACTAGGACATATTGCTACTGCACTCAACAATAGACCTTCTGGAATTCTTCTGAGTACGGTACAAGTTAATCCAAAAGATCAAAATAATGAACAAATTAAAGCTATTCAATTACAAAGTGGAAAAGATATTGAAACAAGGATCCAAGGGGAAACTGAAGTTGATGAAGAGAAAGAAGCAATGGAAAGTGACCAAAATGAAAATGAACAAACACAAGGTATTGGACATGGAGGAAGATAAAGAAATTCCTATTATTTTAGGGAGACCATTTCTTGCAATAGGAAGTACTGTGATAGATGTGCAAAAAGGAGGATTAATAATGAGAGTTAATGATCTTGAAGTAAAATTTAATATTGTAAAAGCTATGAAATATCCAACAATAGAAAAAGATCATTAATGTTTTAGGATGGAAGTAATTGATTATCTGAGTAATGAGCAATTTAAGAATGAGTTTGAAGGTAGATTAAAGCAAGGAGAATTTTTTGAAAATAAGGAGGAAATAAAAGATGAAGATTTGGATTATATTTAGGGTAAATTTGAAACTTTAGACTTGTTGGAAATTAATAATAAAAGTCTTATTTCTTCAAGTATTAAAACACCTGAACTTGAATTGAAAATATTACCTGCCCATTTAAAATATGTGTTTTTGGGAGAGTCATCTACAATGCCTGTTATTATATCTTCTGAATTAAAAAAAATTCAAGAACAAAAATTTATAGAAATGTTTAAAAAATATAAAAAGTCTTTTGGATGGACTTTAGAAAATATTAAAGGAATTAGTCCTATTTGTATGAACAAAATTCTATTAGATGAATAATACAAGCCTAAAGCTGATCCTTAGAGGAGATTGAACCCAATAATGAAAGAAGTTGTTAAAAAAGAAATTTTAAAATGGCTAGATGCTGGAATTATATATCCTATTTTAGACAGTGCTTGTGTAAGTCCAATTCACTGTGTTCCGAAGAAAGGAGGAGTGACCGTTGAAGAAAATGAGAAAAATAAATTAATAAAATAAGATAAGTTAGTGGTTGTTGAATTTGTATTGACTATAGAAAATTAAACATGGCCACTAGAAAAGATCACCTTTCTTTACCTTTTATAGACTAAATGTTGGATAGAATGGCTGGGAAGAAATATTATTGCTTTTTAGATAGATATATCGGTTATCACCAAATTCCAATTGCTATATATCGGTTATCACCAAATTCCAATTGCTTTAGAGGAACAATAGAAGACAACATTTACAAGCTTATATGGAACATTTGCTTTTTTGTAGAATGTCTTTTAGACAATGCAATGCACCTGCAATGTTTCAAAGTTCAAAGATGTATGATGTCAATCTTTAGTAATTTTACTGAACATGGAATGTAAGTGTTTATGGATGATTTTTTGGTATTTGGAACTTTTTTTGTATTATGTTTAAATAATATAGAAAAAGTTCTGAAAGTATGTGAAAAAATTAACCTAGTACTAAATTTGGAAAAATTGGGAAAAAAGTAAATTTCTGGTTGCAGGAGAAATTGTACTTGGGCATAAAATTTATGAAATTAGCATGAAAGTAGATCCTGCAAAAATTCAAGTTATTGAAAAATTACCACCTTCAACTAATGTTAAAGGGGTAAGAAGCTTTTTAGGGT